>NC_042622.1:162391292-162605288 GCF_901001135.1 Rhinatrema bivittatum | reverse complement strand
CAATAATGTCTGAGGAAAGTGTGCAACGACTTCCAAGTAGCCGTCTGACAAATTTCTTGCGCAACACCATGTCACTCAGCCCAACAAATCTCCTGCGACCAAACCGAGTGAGCCCTCAATCCCACTGGGATAGGACACCCCTTACAGATATAAGCCAAGTTTACTGTCTCCTTCAACCACCTGGCTATCGTGGGCTTTGAGGCCTTCTGCCCCTCTTAGGCCCCACTCCATAGCACAAAGAGATGGTCAGACACCCTGAAGCTATTGGTGACCTTGGGGTAAAGCAACAAATCCCATGTCACATCCAGACACCACAGGTCCCTAGCGTGTGGCGTTGACATGTCCAAATCTGAGAAAGCCAGGAGCTCTCCCGTCTGACTTACATGGAACGCAGACACAACCTTCGAGAGAAAGGAGATCCCGGAATCAGAGATCTTCAGAAAAGGCTCCCTACGTGACAATGCCTGTAGTTCTGAAATTCTTCTGGCCGAACAAATTGCTACCAGAAAAAACATCTTCAAAGTGAGATCCTTCACGTTTGCCCTCCTTGGAGGCTCAAAGGAGCTAAACACATTCCTTTTAAAAACTAAGATTCCATGAAGGACATATTTTCTGCACTGAAGGATGCAGATATTTTGCACCCCCCCCCCCAAGAAGGCAAACCACATTGGGGTCAGCAGCCAAAGGCATTCCATGTAACTTATCACAAAGACTGCCCACAGCTGCAACCTTCACCAATCCTTTCTGCAAAAATTAAGATGTGAGCTATCAAGGCCTAAGTAGTTCTTATTCCCCGACCTGAACACCAGGACTTGAAGTCTCTCCAGATTCTCACATACAACAAGGCAGTGGAAGTCTTCCTAGCCTACAACAAAGTAGAAATGACATCCTCTGGATGTCCTTTCTTTCTCAAATGCTTCCTCTCGAAAGCCAAGCCGCAAAACAAAAGCGATCTGCCTGAATCGAACATATTGGACCCTAATGAAGAAGGTACAGCAAATGAGCGAGCCACAGCAGACCATCTACCGCCAGGTTGATTAGATCCGCAAACCACTGCTGTCGTGGCCACTCCGGTGCTACCAGGATCACTTTTCCAAGATGACTTTCTATCCACCTTATTACTTTTCCCCACCAGCGACTGGTGGGGGGAATACATAAAGAAGAATCCCTCTGGGCCAAGGTAGGACTAGGGCATCAACCCCTTCTGCCCTCATTTCCAAATGATTGGTAGACCAGAACGCCTCTTCCTTGGTCCATTGATCCTGGGCTGACTGACTCTGGCATACTGCCCCCCAGTTGGAAAGACTGGCATCGGCGGTAACTACCACCCAGTCCAGAACCTCCAAGTCCACTCCGTGCCTTAGATGATCCTGACCATGCCACCATGAAAGACTGGACCTGGCAAGCTCCTTGAGTGACAGCGAAGATGAAACCGTTCCGACAAAGGATCCCAATGGGAAAGAAGAGACCTTTCCAGAGGCCTCATGTGCACAAGGGCCCAAGGAACTAGCTCCAATGTCAAGGCCATAGAGCCCAACATTTGAAGGTAGTCCCAGACTCTGGACACCATCATATCCAACAGTCTGTGTACCTGCTTCTGCAGCTTGAGAATGCGACCCTTGGTAAGAAAAACATTTCCTAACCTGGTGTTGAAGCACGCTCCCAAAAACTCCAGAACCTGAGACAAGGTGAGCTGACTTTTCGTCAGATTTGCCACCCAGCCTAGAGACCTCAACTGCTGCAAGACTTGAAACACCACTTGACTGCAAAGGGCTTCCAACTTCACCTGAATGAGCCAGTTGTTCAGATATGGATGAACCAAAATGCCCTTCTTCCTGAGCGCCACTGCCACAACTATCATCACTTTTGGTAAACATACAGTGGAGCCGTTGCCAGATCGAAAGGCAGGGCACAAAACTAAAAATGCCTCCAGAGGATTATGAACTGCAGAAACCATTGGTGATCTGGGCAGACTGCTATGTGCAGGTATGTCTCGGTCAAGTCCAGCGAAGCCGAAAGCTCTCCTTTGTGCACTGCTACAATGACTTTGTGCAGAGTTTCCATGTGAAAAACTCCATTTTGCTCCCTTCTTCCAAGTGAGTCCGGATTCACTCCAGATGCTTTTCCACTCAAATGGGATGCCAATCTACTGTATGCATTTATACTGCTGCCATTAGTAGCCAGGACAATTCAAAACTTTATACAGAATCAAGCAGAAATGATCCTCATTGCTCCAACATGACTCAGACAAGTATAGTTCTCCTACCTAGTTCAAATCTCTGTTTATCCTCCAATTCAATTGGGTATCTCACCATCGAGCCTCACCCAGGACGGCTCTATCATCCCAATCTAGCTCATCTCAACCTAATAGCATTGAAATTGAGCGCTCAATCTCTCCTTGGGCCCTATCCAAGGAGCTGAAGAATATCTCAATTTCCACAAGAAAACAGTCAACCAGAAAGTCATAACTTTTTAAATGGAAGAAATTCTTCACTTGGTGTTGGTCAACATCTCTAGATCTCTCAGCTTGCCGCCCTAAGGATCTTCTTCAACACCTGTTTTCCCTGTCTTGGTCAGGACTTTTCACTTTTTCTATGAAGGTGTACACCTAAGTACCATTGTGGCTTACCACCTGCACATGGACAGAAAACCGATCAGCATTCATCTTCTAATTTCCAAGTTCATGAAGGGATTATGGCATATGAAACTCCCAGTCCCAAAGCTTGCAGTGTCATGGGATCTCAATGTCGTCTTCGTACAGTTTATGAAACATCCATTTGAACACTGGACTCTATTCTGCTGAAGCTCCTCACCTGGAAAGTAGTATTCTTCATGGCAATCACTTCAGTGAGAAGGTTCAATTAGTTACAGATCCTGTCTTTACTCTCCCTATCTAGTTTTTTCACAACAGAGTGGTGCTGCATACACAACTGAAATTTCCATCAAAAGTCGTCTGTGCTTTCCTCATCAAATCAGGCCATTTTCTTGCCGACTTTTACCCAAGACCGCATACACAGGGACGAGAAAGCCCTTCATTCATTGGGCTTAAGAGGGCCAGAGCTTACTACTTGCAAAGAACTAAACCACACTGGCAATCGTACCAACAATTTGTCTCTTATGATTCCCAACAGGATGGGAGAGACAGTGGCTATAAATGGAACCTGGTGAATTGGCTGGCGGATTGCAATGCACTCTACTATGCACTATCTGGCCTCCAGAATACAGGCCCAGTCAAAGCCCATCAAGTGAGGGCCATGGCTACTTCTGTTGCTCATCTGAAACCCATCCCCATCAAAGACATCTGCAAAGCTGCAATTTGGTCTGTGCACACCTTCACACCCCATTACTGTCTGGACAGACTTTCAGAAAGGGAAAGCAACTCTGGACAAGCATTTTTGCATAATCTGTTCACCTAGTAGTCTACTGTCCACAGGGAAGCCAGGTTGCTTTGTCATTAAGTGCTCTGCTACGCAACCGCAGTTTGGGCCTTCCCACATGTCATGGCTAAAGTCATCCTGCTGTCTACAGAGAACCCTATTTACGGTAAGAAAATTTGCTTTTTGGGGATTTATTTTGGCCTCATACTTTCCCCTTTCTTCTTTTAAACTTCCAGCTCAACAGAAACAGAGGCAGAATCCAGCTCCATGAGTTTTCATCTACAGCAACTCGGGAATTTCTTTCTTATTTTATATCCCTCCAACCTCAATTAGCCCAGTCATTAGAGCAACAGTCCTAAGCCATGTACCACAGACACCAGCTCCCTCTGGATTATGGAAAAATGAACCCAGAGTCCAACTGGTAGTAGGTGTTGCTGTTCAGCAAGGACTAACTGTCTCTACCCAAGGGCATTCCAAGGATGGCCAACCTGGGGCATGGAAGACCTGAGCTGTGAATGGAGTTCAAGACTTCCACGTATCAGCATACAATACTGCCACGGTTAAAGACCTCCACGTGCCAGCATAAAGTACTGCCACAGATAAAGACCTCCACGTGCCAGCATACAGTACTGCCACAGATAAAGACCTCCACGTGCCAGCATACAGTACTGCCACAGATAAAGACCTCCACGTGCCAGCATACAGTACTGCCACGGTTAAAGGGAAGCCATCCTTAAGCCTCATGCTACAAAAGTCACACTAGTTCTTTAAAGTAAATTCTGAAATTGATAAACACTTAAGAACGTGCCATACTGGGTCAGATCAAGGGTCCATCAAGCCCAGCATCCTGTTTCCAACAGTGGCCAATCCAGGCCATAAGAACCTGGCAAGTACCCAAAAACTAAGTCAACTTAATTAATAGTAGGTAATGGACTTCTCCTCCAAGAACGTATCCAATCCTTTTTTAAACACAGCTATACTAACTGCACTAATCACATCTTCTGGCAACAAATTCCAGAGTTTAATTGTGCGTTGAGTGAAAAAGAGCTTTCTCAGATTAGTTTTAAATGTGCCACATGCTAACTTCATGGAGTGCCCCCTAGTCTTTCTACTATCCGAAAGAGTAAATAACCGATTCACATCTACCCGTTCTAGACCTCTCATGATTTTAAACACCTCTATCATATCCCCCCTCAGCCATCTCTTCTCCAAGCTGAAAAGTCCTAACCTCTTTAGTCTTTCCTCATAGGGGAGCTGTTCCATTCCCTTTATCATTTTGGTAGCCCTTCTCTGTACCTTCTCCATCGCAATTATATCTTTTTTGAGATGCGGCGACCAGAATTGTACACAGTATTCAAGGTGCGGTCTCACCATGGAGCGATACAGAGGCATCTGTGCTTCCAACATAGTATTTTTAAGCAATATCCACTCCTCATTGTCTCCTTTTTTTTATAGTTATTTATTTATTATTTTAATATACCGACATGTGATCTGAGATATCACATCGGTTTACATTCAAGTACTGTAGCTTTTACATCTAGCTTAAGTTTTAAAATTCTTTACTCTCTGGCAATTACTGAAACCCCTCTGCCAAGCACAGTCTTTGTTTAAACATCCTCCACCAAGCTGGACAACATCTGGGACTCTGGTGCAAGGGGATGCAGGTCCCCAGAATACAGCATAAGAGCACAGGCTCCAGGATCATTCTAATATCACACACATGGGCTGTTTACCAGTGTCTCATTATCACATCCCGCATATTAGGAATGGGAAGCAGCTTTGCTTAATCAGATACAATCTGTTACTGACTATTTATACTGACTGTAAGACATAACACTCTGTATCTAAACAAAAGGTTTACAGCACAAAACCTACAACCTTCATACTGGGATATTCCAACCACTGCAGGAGTCCTTACCTCTCATTCTGCCCATCTTCCCCCCTCCCCCCCCCCATGGGTTTTAACCCTTCATGCTCTGGATGTGCCTTATCCCCCAGCCCATTCCCTGTGAGTGTGTCCTTACCCCCCACCCTGCCCCCCGCAGATGTCCTTACCCCCCTTAGCCCCTGTCTGCTTTATGCGCCCGATGGTTTTGTATATCTCAAAGTTGTAGTTGGTGGGTAGAGCCCCCACAGCCTCCTGTAGCTGCCGATTGTCCAGAATTTCTTGGGGGATGTGGCTGACAGCGCGTCGTCTGGGTCTTCCGGCTGTACAGGGAGAGAGAGTTCATTAAAAAGGAGGGGATGGAGGGCAGAGAGGAATATGCAACGGCAAAAACAGATACACAGCAAGGAGAGCAAACGGCTGGCAACAAACTCAAATGCTGCGATACAGGCTTTGATAGCTCCTGCCACATCATTCAGTGCCCTGGAGCTGACCACCACTATAGTGGTGAGGGGGCATACTTCAGAATGTGACAGGATGGGCAGCATAGGGTGCAATAAGGAGGGCATTACATGATACGGTGAATTGGGATTGTTGGTGAGGGGCAGAATGCATCTTCCCTCTCTTCCTGAATCCTACTTTCTAATTATGCACAATCCATCCCACATCCCAGTCACGAAAACTAAAGAAATATTTGCAACAGCAGAGTTTCCTAATTCCACCTACCTCCCCGAAGTCAAAAGCTGCCTGCTGCTTTGTGGGAGACTGGGTTCAGTATCCAGATCCTTGTAACGACTGGGGATGGGGAAGCTGTGGGGGTAGTGTAAGAATTCTGGGGTATTTGGGGAAGTTAGAGTGAAGTTTCACAATGCAAGGGTGAGATTTCTCCTGCTAAATCCAGCTCAGAGTGTGATGCCCACAGTGAAGCAGGTGCTCAAGTTTCTGGACAGAAGCACCAAAGAGAGCTCCTGGCAGCAGGCAAGTTCATGCCAGAAAGCAAGTGGGAGCAATGCAAACCTGCCCTTCTAGATGAAGATGACTGGCCATCTCTGCAAGCAGCAGCTGAGGAACGCAAGTGCTTCACGAGCAGGAAGAGGCATGCGCAAAATGTTTCAGCCCTGGTGCTGACAGAGAAGACAGGTTCATCCCACCATGAAGACGCAGAATGGGCACAGGATTTGAGTTTGCTTGCCGGATTATGTGGCGTAATCTGGGTCAAGGTCGCCCTTCATTTTACAGTCTGTATGGACGAGCACTTCTTTCCCTTCCTGCTCCCAGTCTTTCCTCAGAGTGTCTAGGAACATAAAGTCTTGTACACAGAAGGTTGTAGTCAAAATTGCCTTCATTATAGGATCCAAAAAACAGGGGAGGGGGAATATTTTGAAAAGAAATTTGCAGATACAGACATGATGATCTCACTTGGATTTGTAGTGTAGGAGGGAGTGTGCCTCAGTTTAGAGCCGAGTCATCAAACGGCAAACCAGACAAGTTTTCAGGATAACACAAATGAATATGCATTGCATAAATTTGCCTACAACTCATACATATTCATTAGGCCTATCCTGACTGATTTGCAGCTCCAGGACTGCAGTTTGACACCCCTGCCACAAAGAGCATTAAATCATTTTTCCCTTTTCCCCTAAAGACTTGTATAAGGGGATGCTTTGCAGAGTATCTTTGAAAAGATTGCCAAGAAGGAGGATTACAGTTCGATTTTAGGAACAGAATACAGTGGGAGGGAAGTGTGGAGGTAATGATACTTTACAGCTCAGGGTGAAAGGCCAGAGGAGGGAGGCTCTGAATGGTTGAAAGGATTTGGGGGAACTGCCTCAGGAGCAGTATTTTTGTCCTTAAGTGATTATCTTTGAAGTGCATTGAGAATGAGCTAAAGAATTCTGAATTTTACGGAGCTATTGGAGGGTGAATAAAAATACAAAAGCTGAGAGCACTCGTTTGGGAAACGGAGGTCAATTTTCAAATATATCTGTTTACGCAAGCTAGACAGATTAGACTTATTCCGGATATTCAGCAGCATGATTATGTTGCCCATGTTTAAATTATAACCTGGATATATCAGGTTATGGCCTTAGTACTTTTAGAGATCTGGCACAGCCACCCTTGGGGAGGATGGGAATTTGCTCAGGCCCTACACCACACTAATTTTTCTCAGATTGAGGCAGAGCTCCACAGCCTCCTAATGTCAGCCCTGGATGTCAGATAGGGACGGTTTGAAGAACTAATTGAGTTTGAGGCTCTATTCTTCTATTTCCAAAAATCCTAATGTGCATCAGAATTTGGGTAAAATTCAAGATAAATATCAAAGGTGTATGGAATGTGGGTAAAGCTTATAAGAGACAATCTCTAGCTCATGCAGCCAGGAGGAACAGAATAAGGAAAATGCTTAGGGCTGAAAAGGGTAGAACCTCTTTCGGATCCCTAAGGTGTGGCCTCATAGAAAGGCTTGGCATTGAGGAGTGTGGAACATATCTGTGGCACAGTAGCACCATGTAAGATTCCTGCAATGCTCGTTTCCTGTGTCTGTAGAAGAGAGGGGGCAATTTATTAAGCTGCGCTAGAGACTTACCCTGTGTAACCAGAGCTGGTGCTTCCATTAAGCAAATTAGGTGGTCACATCAAGCACCAAGTTTTTAGGGTGGCAAAATCCTGCCAGCATGAGCGGTGCTGTGCCAGAGTAAATGCCATCAAAGGAAGCACTGTGCCAAGGGCACTGCTGCCAGTAGAAGAGAGTGCTAAGCCAGGGACACTGCCACCAACAGGAGGCAGCACTGTGGCAGAGGCATTGCCACCAGTAGGCGGGAGCGCTGTACCGGAGGCACTGCTGCCAGTAGGGAGGAGCGCTGTGCTGGAGGCACTGCCGCCACAGGAGGGAGAGCTGTGTCGGAGGCATTGCCGCCACTAGGAGGGAGCGCTGTGCTGGTAGGAGGCTGCGCTATGCCGAAAAGCATTGTTGCCAGTAGGAGGGAGTGCTATGCTGGAGCTGCTGCAAATAGTTATGCTGGGAGCGGGAGGAATGACCGAAAGTTTGCCTAGGATGCCAAATATTCTTGCACCAGCCCTGAGCGTAACCAGAAATAGTACGTGGTTTATGAAATGCGCGACAGGTGCCCCCTAAAAAACCCAAAAGGGTGCAAGGTGGGAACATGCATGCAAACCTCTCATTCCCATTAATCCTATGCTAGTGCAATAACGCGCGTGGCCAGCAAGCTCCCAGGCGCGCTATCTGAAAGGAGCGGCGGGGCTAAGCTTCAGCCAAACTCCGCCCCCTCCCTTGAGATGGCTAAAGTAATAATTAGAAAGTTTACAAGTTTATTTTCCCCCAGACCCAGGCCCCTCCCTAACTAGTCCCGGTGGTCCAATGAGGCCCGGAGCGCCATTTTCAAAGCAGTGCAGGCCGGCCCAGGCCACTCCTGAGCCCCGGAGCCTCCCACCTGCTGCTGCTGGAACCGGAGTCATTTTCCTTTCGTCCCGCCGGGTCGGAACCGCGGCCACCACCTCCGAGCCGAGCTCTCCTTCCGGGGCTTTCGGTACCGCCGCCATCACCATCCGATCCAGGTGGCCGGGAAGGCAACTCTAATGGAGCCCCGAGCAAGAGGAAGAGCAGGCCGGAGCAATCGAGCTCAGAACTGAGCTCCAAGAAACCATCAAATCCAGCCAGAAGTTGAGGGCATTTGCACGGGGGTCGCGTCGCCGCCTCATCCACCTCAAATTTAACAGTCTCTCCCAGTCCTGGTGCTGCCCCATTTAGCGTAGGGAAAGCAGAACTACAACTCCCTGCATTCAATGGGGCCCAGCGTCACAGGAGGGAGGTCACAGGGGCTCTAGTGATCGTCTGATAATCTCACGTTGCTGAAATAGGGACTACCTCAAGTGGCCTCGCAGGGGGCAGGGCCGTGCACAGTGTAGGCGTGGTAGAATAGTGACCAAAACTATCGTAAAGGCAATAAACATGTACGTTAGAAAATAAGAAAAGTAAATAAAATGGTCTCAGGATGGTTTTCAGAAGAGGTGGATGAAAAGGTAAGGGCAAAATGGTTCACATTCAAAAGCTGCAAGTGACGTCAGGGAGAGAGAGTTTCCAGGTGAGCAGACACACTTTCTAAGATAGTTAATTTCTGATTTATATTCCACTGTTCATGTCTGCTCAGATAGTTCAGCACAGATTATATTCAGCTACTGCAGATATTTATTTCCCTGAAAGAAGAAAATGCAAGAGGGGATTGTGAAACTGAGAGCAGAAGGGAAAAATGGATGGAAGGCCACCAGAAAAAAGAAGCAATACTCCTGAATAAATATTTTGTACGATTTCATAGAAGAAGTGACTTCTACATAGGGTTTTGCAATAATAAAAAAAAAGTTTGATATATTTTAGGTTTTTTTGCGGTTTTTTCTTCATTTGTTTTTCTTTGTGTTCACTAATACCAAAATACAGACATGAAATGTTGTCATTCCTTGTGCCGTTTTATATTGGAAAAAACACAAAATGGAACTACAAATTTTGTGATTTTTGTGTCTTTTTCAAAGGACATCTCATCCCTAATTTTGTCCTACCTATGGAGAGACAGAAGGTCAGCAAACACCAAGGTACAGAAATAGTCCCAGTTATCTTGGGCCTCCAACCTCATTTTAAAACTTCCAAGTGCATTTTGATTTCTTGCCTGTATAAACTGCATCTTACCTGTAAAAACTGTTTGTTAAAATGCAAGCATTAAGAAGAGCACTGGCAGTTTATTGATTTGAGGAACTGAGAATATACCATGGCTAACCTGTGATGTTCATTCCTGTTATGGGATACACCAGACACTGCCCTGTAAGAGAAGGTTTGCATGAAACTAGCAAAAGGGGCAGCACCCTGGGATCAGATGGGATCCATCCCTGAATATTAAGTGAGCTCAGCTCTGCTGACATTACTCTTCAGTCCTTCTGTTGGAGACAAAAGTGGTTCCAGAGGCCTGGATATGATTAGGCTGAAATATTGCGCTTCTCAAGAGACCCAGGGCCTGATTTAAAAAGCATTTACACACACAAAGCTGGGTTTTAATCCAGTAAATGCACTTTAACCGTGTAAGTGGGCTTTTGAAATTTGCTACAATATATGCCATTGAATTGTCCATAGGATATTCACATATAAGTGCACTTTATGCGGGTAAATATCTTTTAAAAATTGCTATGAGAGTATGTTACATTTATGCATATAACTCCTTTGAAAATTACCTCCTCAGTCGTTTACAACACAGTTCATGAAATATTCTCTTCAAATGGAAATTCTGCTTTACGTCTTAAAATTTACAAGCTCAAAATCCATACATTGTGCAGTACTTCACAAGCACACATGGCATTTACTAATATGTAATGGCCACATGGAAAAGGCTGGGAATCGCACCTCGGCAGTGGGGAGATTAATAAAGGACTTCAGAGAACCTTGATTTGAGTGGATTACAGGAACTGAGGCATGGTTTCATCGGTGACATTCATGGGAATCGCACTTAGTCCAACCTACAACTGGGGGGAAGGGATCCACGCCGGGAGGAACAGCACTGCTGAGTCCTTCATCCTGTGCTGGTTGTGCTGGGTGGGTTTTTTTTTTTTGTTGTTTTGTTTTTTTCTTTAAGAACTGGTTTTTGTTTTGTTTTGTTCAAAACTTGCTTGTTCTAAAAGCTATGCACAAGAAAAGGATTCCTCAGCAAAGACCCCCCCCCCTTCCCGTATAAGAAATATATATTTTATTTATTTATTTAAATTTTGGACCGCAGGTTCTGCCACCTTCATCTGCTGGAGACAGAAAACTGAAGGGGGCGCGCTGGCACACCAGGTTATGCGTGGGTGCCTTTCAGTTTTTCTCTGTCTCCATTTGCTGGAAGGGAGTCACAACCCACGGTCTGGACTGATCTGGTTACGTACAGGAACTGAGTTCTTTGACCAAGGAGGAAGGGAATAAGATAATAGGAGAGCACTGGATGTGTTTTACTTAGGTTTTGGAGGGCTTTGGCAAGCAGCTATTTTGTTCATAAGTTTTCTATGTGTAAATGTCGAAGGCCCTACTGGAATCTAAGTAATTCACAGGTGGTAAAGCTAGGTGTGGCACTGGCACCCTTAAACCAGTGCCCCTAGAAGGTAGAGGAGCCCAGAGAGATGCAGAATCAGGGAAAGGCCAGGGGTTATTTACTTGGGGGGGAGGGGGTTAGACACACTCAGAAAACCTCATTGGTCCAGCATAGAGTGTGCTCTGATTGGTGATAGAGCAGCAGAGAGAACAGTCTTCTGGGATACATCCTCTGGGATCTCTGCTCGTCTGGCTTTGTTCTTTGCTCCAGTGTTCCTGCCTCATCCAGCCCTGCAGACCTTGCTCCAGTGCTTCTGTTTCATGCCTCTCTCCTGGGTCCGTGATTCTGAGTCTGCTCCGCTGCTCTAGCTGCATGCCAAGATGTATTTGTTTATTTATAAATTTATATGCCACAAAATAAGTAAAAAAAAACAATAAAAGTGGTGTTCTGTGTAATTAAATTACACACAAGAAAACATTTAGATACAACAACTGCAGCACCTTTGGTCTTTCCAGAAATCCAGCTCTCAAATCTTAATAATTTTCAAGATCTTACACCCGGGTTGTTTTTAATACAACTGACCCGCTCAAGTGAGGCCTGGCTTTATTGGCCTTGGCTCGGCCTCTTCCTGGATGTACCACTTGCAGTGGAATGTACCCTGATACTAGGTTAGAGATTGGTTGTGTGACATAAAGAGGGTAGCATGGTGAGAGAAAGGTGACTACCCAGAAGTCAGGGGGATCAGGCCTGGATCTGGTTCTTTTCAGTGTTTTCATTAGTGATATGGCTAGAAGGAAAGATTTGTCTGTTTGCAGATTATGAAAAGGCCTGCAACAAGTGTCAGCTTCCCTGTGAGGTGCACTCATGGTTTCCTTAAGACAGATAGACAAGCAGGTCAGGAGCAGGTTTAGGGGTTTGCTGTAGATTAGGGTCAGGTAACAGATACAAACCAGCTTTGATCTTGGCACTAGGGAGTCAAAATTTCCAGTCCCAAACCAAGGCCAATGAAGTCCACAGATGAGTACTTCCAGTCCAGGTGTGGGGGTAAAAAAGGGCTGCAGGTAATCCATAAGAATTTAAGAACTGCCATATTGGGTTAGACCGAGGATCCATCAAGCCCAAGATACTGTTTCCAACATTGGCCAATCCAGGCCAGAGTCAGACTACAAGACTGAAGCTCTGTTGTGGAAAGCTGGACAACCTTCAAGTTGCTGAGAATACTTCCTGTTCCCAGTAACCCCGTTTTACTGGTCCTCCAACCAACCTGGTTCCTCGGAGGTGTTTTCAGAGGCTATTCTTGGGGCCATTCCCTCGGGTCGGTCTTTTTCTATGTTCTCAGGACCTGTGACCACCATCAGGGCATCTGTCCTGCAACACATCCTATCTCTGGTTCAAGTCTCTGGTGATCGGACTGTACACAGAGGGAGAGGAAAAGATTCGGAATGATTTAAATACCCTTTGACAACTAATAAAGAGTAGCAACTGAGATTTAATGCCAAAAAGGGCAGCGACTCCATCTGGGATGCAGAAAGCCAGGGCTAGTATTCGGATGTGAGGTGAGATACTGAGGAGGACTGAATGGGAGAAGAGTCTTTGTGTCAGGTGGGGGGCCTGGCCAGAGCTGCACAGATGCCCCCAAAAGCAGGGGGTCAGCCGTGCAGAAAGTAGATAGGCGAGACTCAAAAATTCCTTGCTCCGCTCCCAAAGGGGTCATCAGATGTTCATTTATCGATTGCCTTTTGCATTGTTCCACCAGAAAGGGATGATAGGAAAAGCAGATTCCAGGAAATAAACTCTGGCGTCAGAGACAGAATGAAAAACAAGAATGGTACAAATACAGCAGGCCACACAGTCAAACAAATGTGCACATATTTAGGGTCACATATGTGCATGGCTATATAGGATAGGCAGAGGCTCCCACTTATCCGTGGCTGTTAATGCAGACACGTAAACACACAGACCCATATAGTGCTGATTTCAGACCTTCCTTCTGTGACATTTTATTACCGGCTAATTAAAGGATTCCAGCTTGCCTTCCCCCACACAGGCAGATGTATAGAGCCCCCCACAAAGTCTGTTGCCCTCACACCCTGTTACTCATGGCTTGAGTAATCGCTGCTGGCAGAGCTGAGAACTGGGATCTGTTCACGCCATCGCCCATTTCATGCTCTCCTCCCCCACCCTCCAGCTCTTACTCGGTGAAAGTACGGTCATGTTGTACGTCTGTTTTTGGACGACTTCCCAGTGCTTGGAAATGATCCTGCATGCACACAGACATGCAGCATCGTCACCAAGCTGCAAACAGATACTCACAAACTTCTTCCTTCTTAGGTATGCTTGGAGAAGTTTCCTTTTGGAAGATACATTATATCCAAAATCTTTGTTCCTGAATTTGTCCTCTCCTGAGCCCTTTCACTTCCAGTGTATATATATGGGGCTGTCAGTAACATCCTGTGCCACAGACAGTACCATAAGAACATAAGAAATGCCATACTGGGTCAGACCAAAGGTCCATCAAGCCCAACATCCTGTGTCCAATAGTGGTCAGTCCAGTTCAAGAGTACCAAACAGGATCCCAAAGAGTAGATCCAATCCATTAATGAATCTGTTGCCACAGGAGTCATCATCATGATCCTGTTCCATTGGTGTCGTATTAAATCATGGACTGTTTTATAAGCTTCATTATTAATAAGATCCTGTGCCAGGTTTTTCATTGTTAAAATTCTATACTACAGATGTCATTCTGGTAGAGTTGCAGAAATCCACTGCTTATTCTTGGGATAAGCAGCTTGGATTCTGTCTCCACCTTGGGATCCTGCTAGGTACTTCTGACCTGGCTTGGCCACTGTTGGAAACATGATACTGGGCTTGATGGACCTTTGGTCTGACCCAATATGGCAAATCTTATATTCTTATGTAGATCTCATACCAGAAACATTACCTATGTCACAAATTGGGTGGTGACTGCAGCTCTGTGGTTTCCACAAATGAACAAGATATGGTGGCAACGCCCCTCCACACATTCCACCCTTAGAACATACGAAATTACCATACTGGGTCAGACCAAGGGTCCATGAAGCCCAGCATCCTGTTTCCAACAGTGGCCAATCCAGGTTACAAGTACCTGGCAAGTACCCACACACTAAGTAGATCCCATGCTACTGATGCCAGTAATAGCAGTGGCTATTCCCTAAGTCAACTTGATTAATAGCAGTTAATGGACTTCTCCTCCAAGAACTTATCCAAACCTTTTTTAAACCCAGCTACACTAACTGCACTAACCACATCCTCTGGCAACAAATTCCAGAGCTTAATTGTGCGTTGAGTGAAAAAGAACTTTCTCCGATTAGTTTTAAATGAACTACTTGCTAACTTCATGGGGTGCCCCCTAGTCTTTCTAATATCTGAAAGACTAACCGATTCACATCTACCTGTTCTGGACTTCTCATGATTTTAAAGACCTCTATCATATCCCCTCTCAGCCATCTCTTCTCAGCTGAACAGCCCTAACCTCTTTAGTCTTTCCTCATAGGGGAGCTGTTCCATTCCTCATCATTTTGGTCGCCCTTCTCTGTACCTTCTCCATCGCAATTATATCTTTTTTGAGAAGCGGCGACCAGAATTGTACACAGTACTCAAGGTGCGGTCTCACCATGGAGCGATACAGGGGCATTATGACATTTTCCGTTCTATTAACCATTCCCTTCTTAATAATTCCCAACATTCTGTTTGCTTTTTTGACTGCCGCAGCACATGAGGAACTGTGGTTTATTCTACATGTTCTAGTTTCTGCATATAGTCCACTGCTTGCCTTTGTTTCAGCCCCTCCTCCTGTAACCCCTCCATCTTTTTCACCTCCTGTACATTTTCCAGCCACTCCAGCCTTTCAGGCAACTCTACACATTAAAGCCCCTTCTGTTCCACCCCTAATACATTTCGGCCCCTCTGCTCCTCCTGTTCCATCTGTTTACTGTATATATTTCACCTATTTAACAAATTCCTCCTTCTCTACATCCAGTACAATTCCACATGTTCCCTACTCTCTCCATAAAGCAGGTTCCTCTCTCATTACAGCAAAGACAGCTCCAACAGCAGCATGGAGCACATCAGAGTCAGCGAAACAACTCGAGCTGAAAAGCAGGGAGAGGTCAGAAAGCCCAAATGAGGTCAGGATGCCGAGTAGTCAATCTATAACCAGGGACCTTCATTTTCAGTTTTTAGTTTATTTGCCTGGAATATTAATGTTAGAACAAAAAAGAAAGCAGTGGAAAAATATCTTTCCTCTTATTTTTCTCCTGTGTGTTATTTGAAAGTCATTTTTCCATTGATTTTTTTTTTATAACATTGAAATTCCCAGGCAAAATAAAAACTGAAAACAAAGGTCCCTATCTATAGCAGCGCAGTGTGGCAGCTGGGATGGAAGGCAGGAGTGAAAGGGATCCAGATGAAAGCATTCTCTCTCTGAACTGGGGGATCCAGCAAAGGCTACAGGAACTAGAAGCTAAATCGGTCAGGGCTCACCTCTGGGAAGCCAAGGAGAAGTGGGGCCATCCTAATGCAGCAGTGGCCATGGAGTAGGAAGGTGTTCCAAATCAGTCGCAGGAAGGCTCGGAGCAAGATCCTCAGGTCCCCAGCAGTTACACATCCATCGCATGTTCCTTGCATCTTCTTTTCCTGATCAATTTGCAAGAATACTGGATGTAAAAATTCAAGAGCGTATAAAAATAGAAGCTAAGGGATTAATTTTCAGAACAATGGAAAGAATGGCCAGTGATGTATTTTCTATTGATTTTGATCCTTTCAGAAAGTGATACAGAATTGGAGTCTATCCTGGGACATTCCTTAGATCTTCACCCTGTTTCATTAGTTAAGGATTTGGAGCAGACTTACTACCAGTATTAAAATATATCACTGCCTTCTCATTGCAAAGTGTGATCTTACCAGACTTGCTTAAGTATGCTATCCTTCCTATTCTTAAAAAGTCAACTTTAGAGGCACATGTGCTGGCAAATTGCCAACTAATTTCTAATTTGCCTAGTATTTGGCCAAGTTGATAGAAAAGGCGGTGGAAAGGCAGTTTGGCCAGTGGCTTGAAGATAATGATTCACTCTTGTCAAGCAGGATTCCCGCTGAAGTGTGGTAAGAATCAGCCTTGGTGGCCATGGCTCTCACTTGATGAGCCGTCACAGAGTTTGTGATTTGCAGCCCTGCTAAGGTGTAGCAAAGGTGAATGCACTCAGCCAGCCAGTTAGACAAGGTACGCCTGACCCTCTGCTGCCCCTAGTCTGTTGGGATCATATGAGACAAACAGTAGAGATTTTCTGATGTGGCTAAGTTTGTTTCTTGGAATTCACTAAGGCCCTTTTGCAGTCCAGAGTAGGCAGGGCTTTTTTGCCCTCATGTGGAGCCTAGGAAAGCAGGTAGGTAAGATTGATTGATATGAAAATCCAAGAGGAGTGTTGGGAGAAATTTCAGGTGCGTATGAAGGAGGACCTTGTTGTACAAGAACAGCATGTACGGAGGATAGGCGTGAGCTTGTAGTTCGTGGCTTTTCTAGCTGAAATCACTGCCACCAGGAACACTTCTTTCAGTGTCAAGTATTTTAGAGAGGCTGACGCCAGTGCTTCAAAAAGAGGCTTCATTAGTTGGGAAAGGACCACATTCAGGTCCCACGGAACAGGTGGCTTTTGTACCAGGGGTTTGACGTGCTATAGCCCTTTCATGAAACGAGATAGCAACCGATGAATAGAGATCAGTTTACTGTCCACTTAATATAGTAGCACAGTAATGACGGCAGAAAAGGACCAAATGGTCCATCCAGTCTGCCAAGCAAGCTTCTTATGGTAATTTCTGTCGCACCATGTTTCTCTTTAGGATGGTCCATACGGTTACATCCAATCCTTATGATAAGGGTAGTAATCTATATAAATAAAAATGTAAATGTTCATTTGTTCAAAATCTTAAATCTCCGAAAGTTCTTCACCAATTGCTTTGAAATTTTGACACAACGTTGCATTCGAATACCCGTGTGTTTTTATACCTATATTATATAGATGTCACACCTGTGACAGGTAAAAACCATGCTTTTTTGGAAAAACAGCGCCGTCTGTTGGACGTACAAGCAACACACACTATCTACAATATACATGGGCTCTGACCGACGGACTGCAAATGCGCAGTAGAGAGCAGCTCTACCACGCATGTGCGGACCATTCAGCTCTGTGCTACGTGCTGGGTGTCACAGAGGGGAGGAGGAAAGGGCAGACGAGTCGCCGCTCCGAGAAATGGCTCAGCCCGTTCCTCCGCTGCTGGGGAAGGGGGGAGGGAGTAGGGACTGCCAGAGAATTACACAGGAGGAGGAAAGGGTAGAAGAGTCGCTGAGCCAGTCCGTCCACCGCCAGGGAAGGGGGGGGGGGGAGGAGTTGAGATGGCCGGAGCAGAGCTAATGCGCATTGTGAAATTAAACCAGACTGATCCATGGCAACGCGTGGCCGGGTACAGCTAGTATTTATAATAAAAATCCAAGCAACCGTTACTGCTAGCAACATTTATATTGGGTGAGGAGCCTTCCTGAAAATTCCGGCAATGCTGACTTGCTTTGCTTTTGGATTTTGCCATAGAAGCAGTCCTGTGCTTCTTCCCTTATGTCTGCATATCAGTACCCCAGATCGTAAACGTTGGGGCCCATGTTGGTTGCCATCTGAATCCAATTCTCCTTTTTCCCCTCCGCCATCAAAATGGAGAGTGATGTTGCAGTTGCAACAAAAGTATCAAGGCTAATTGGTTGAGCGTAGTAATCCCTGTGCTTCTGATAAGGGTAGTAACTGTCGCACCAAGCAGGTTACCACCATGCACGCTTTTCTTTATTTCCAATCTTTATTTCCATGCCCCTTTGCATTATTTGACTGTTTTTGTCTTCATCACCTCCTTCAGAAGGGCATTCCAGGAATTGATCATCCTCTCTGTAAAGAAATATTTCCTGACATTGGTTCTGAGTTGTCCCCATAAAATTTCATTTCATGACCCCTAGTTCTACTGTTTTCTTTCTAGTGGAAAAGGTTTGAAGTTCGTGCATCATTAAAACCTTTCAGTTATCTGAAGATCTGTATCATATCTCCCCTGCACCTCCTCTCCTCCAGGGTATACAAATTTAGGTCCTTCAACCTCTTCTCATAAGTCACTGGATGGACACCCCTCCACCACCACCAATAATTTGGTCGCCCTTCTCTGGCTCGCCTCATCCTGTCTCTGACCCTCTTGAGATACAGACTCTCCAGAACTGAACACAGTACTCCAGGTGAGGCCTCACCAAGGATCTGTACAAGAGCTTCACTACCTCCTTTTTCTTACTGGTTATTCTTCTAGGCAGCCCAGCATTCTTCTCGTTTTAGCTATCGTCGTGTCACATTGCTTCGCCACCTTCAGATCACCAGACACTATCACCCTAATGTCCTTCTCTTGGTTCGTATACATCAGTTTTTCACCTGCCATCTTATGCTCTTTTGGATTGCTGCACCCCAGATGCACGACTCTGCACTTCTTATTTATTTATGTATTTATTTAAAATGTTTATATTACGCTTATATCAAAGATATGTGCTAAGCGGATTACAAGAATAAAATCACATTTATAAAATTCTAAAACAGTTAAATGGCATTGAATCCCAGCTGCCAAATCTTTGACCACTCTTCAAGCTTTCTTAAATCATGTCTCATTCACTCTACTCCTCTGGCGTGTCCACTCTGTTGCAGATCTTAGTATCATCCGCAAATAGACAAACTTTACCTTCTATCCCTTCCGCAATGTTGCTCACAAAGATATAGAACAGAAACAGTCCCAACACTGAACCCTGTGGCACTCCACTTAACACCATTCTCTCTTTAGAGAAGGTTCCATTTACCATCACACATTGTCTTCTATCTGTCTTCTATCCGTCACTCTCAGGCTTCTCATTTTATTCATGAGTCTTCTACACAGGACCATATCAAAAGCTTTGCTGAAATCAAAGTAGAAAACATTGAGAGTGCTCTTCCTTGATCCAATTCGTTAGTCACGTAGTCAAAAAAAATCAATCAGATTTATCTGACAGGACCTCCCCCTGGTGAATCCATGCTGTCTCAGATCAAGCATCCCACCGGATTGTAGCTAGTTCACTATCCTTTCCTTCAATAGAGTTTCCATTAATTTTCCTACCACTGAGGTGAGGCTCACCAGCCTGTAGTTTCCAGTCTCCTCCCTGCTACCACTCTTGTGAAGCGGGACCACCGCCGCTCTTCTCCAATCACTCAGCACCACTCCCGTTTCCAGGGATCTATTCAACAGGTCACTTAGCGGAACCATCAGCACATCTCTGAGCTCCTTCAGTGTCCTGGGATCACCCTCATCAGGCCCCATGACTTTGTCCACTTTCAGTTTTCCTAGCTCTTCCCATACATTCTCTTCTGTAAACGGAGTTTCATCTGCTCCACCTCCTTCCACAGTCTTGTTAACCAGCGACGGTCCTTCTCCAGGGTCTTCTTTAGTGAACACTGAACTGAAGTATTAGTTTAATATTTCCGCCATTTCTTCGTCTCTCTGCACACATTGATCCTTGTCACCTTTCAGTTTCACTCTACCACTTTGGCCTCCTTTCTTTCTCTTTCTTGACTGAGCTGGGCTGCTCTAGCACTGAGCTATACCCATACAGAAGCAGTGGTGAGGCCTGAGTCAGAAAGATGGAGCAAGGACATCAGCAAATGCTGGAGCTCACATGATAAATGGATCCAAGGCATTTTATTGCCACCATTTAAAGTACCATATTTATTAATGATCTGGAAAGGGGTACAACAAGGGAGGTGATCAAATTTGCAAATGAGACAGAATTATGCAGAATAGTTAAATCACAAGTGGATTGTGATAAATTGCAGGAGGACCTTGCAAGACTGGAAGATTGGGCATCCAAATGTCGGCTCAGTGTGCTGCAGCAGTCAAAAAGCAAACAGAATGTTAGGAATTATTAGGAAGGGAATGATTAATAAAACGGAAAATGTCATAATGCCTCTGTATCGCTCCATGGTGAGACTGCACCTTGAGTACTGTGTAAAATTCTGGTTGCTGCATCTAAAAAAAATATCTATCTATCTATATATATATATATATATATAGTTGCAATGGAGAAGGTACAGAGAAGGGCGACCAAAATGATAAAGGGGATGGAACAGCTTCACTATGAGGAAAGGCTACAGAGGTTAGGGCTGTTCAACTTGGAGAAGAGACGGCTGAGGGGGGATATGATGGTCTTTAAAATCATGAGAAGTCTAGAACGGGTAAATGTGAATCAGTTATGTACTCTTTCAGATAATTCAAGGACTTTATTCCATGAAGTTAGAAAGTAGCACATTTAAAACATTGGAGAAAATTCTTTTTCACTCAATGCACAATTAAGCTCTGGAATTCATTGCCAGAAGATGTGGTTAAGGAAGTTAGTTAGCTGGGTTTAAAAAAGGTTTGGACAAGTTCCTGGAGAAGTCCATAAACTGCTATTAATCAAGTTGACTTAGGGAATAGCCACTGCTTATTACTGGCATTGGTAGCTTGGGACTTATTTAATGTTACACCAAAAAGTTATCACAGGTTATTTTGGTTCTTCATTTCCATCTGGGGATCCTCTGTGTTTATACCATACCTTTGCAAATTCTCATCTTCACCACCTCTTCCAGGAGGGCATTCCATGCATCCACCACCGTCTCTGTGAAAACATTTTCTGATGTTGTTCCTGAGTCTTCCCCCTTGGAGCTTCATCTTATGATCCCTAGTTCTACAGCCTCCTTCCTACTGGGATTCTTGTGTTATTATTAATAGGATACAGACTTTTAAATACCTGAGAGCTATCTCCTCTGTCCCTTCTCTCCTCCAGGACTTACATATTTAGGTCCTAAGTCTTATCCCATCTCATATAGTTTCTGGTGCAGACCTCACACCATTTTGGGCCGCTTTTATCCCACTGCTGCTTCACGCTCTGAGTGATCATCTGGCCCCTTTCCCTCTGTCTTCAGTACATGCTGGGTAGTCCCTGAGCAACCGTCAAGACTTCCAAGAGGAAGAGATGTTAAGAAATCCCTTCACTGGGAAGCAGCACCAAAAATATCACTGAAAAGTACCTCCTGTAGCCCTGTTCTCCCACAAGAGAGCACAAATAAAATAGGTGAGCTGGAGAGGTCTCGGTGCAAGAGGCCATACCCAACACAGCCTCTTGCATCGCTCCATTAGGGTCCTGAAGTATTTTACTGTTGTGTTCCGCGCCTGCGGCCCCCTACCTCTTCTGCCGACCAGGCCAGCGGCAGCGTCGGGGCTGACTGCCCCGTGCCGAGCTCGGCACCCCCGCGCGGCGGCGCGGGCCTTCGGGCTGGCCGCCAGGATCAGAGCCGTCCCTGCTCCTCCCTCATGGCCGCTGCTGCTCTCCTCCACAGCCCAGATCCAAGATGGCCGCTGCCATCCTTAGGCGTGAGGCTGCACATCTTCACTAGATTTAAAGGGACCTCGTCCCTTTAATTGCCTGCAGCTGATTCCTATCCATAGGGCCAGAGGAAGTATAAAAGGAGACTTCCTCTGACCATTCCTCAACTTGGCAACGTCTCCTGTGAGAGTTGTTTGAGTCTGCTTGCTTTGGTGAGTTCCAGCGTCTTGACTCCTTGTTCCAGTTAAGAACATAAGAAAATGCCATACTGGGTCAGACCAAGGGTCCATCAAGTCCAGCATCCTGCTTCCAACAGTGGCCAATCCAGGCCACAAGAACCTGGCAAGTACCCAAAAACTAAGTCTATTCCATGTTACCATTGCAAATGGCAGTAGCTATTCTCTAAGTGAACTTAATAGCAGGTAATGGACTTCTCCTCCAAGAACTTATCCAATCCTTTTTTAAACACAGCTATACTAACTGCACTAACCACATCCTCTGGCAACAAATTCCAGAGTTTTATTGTGCGTTGAGTAAAAAAGAACTTTCTCCAATTAGTTTTAAAAGTGCCCCATGCTAACTTCATGGAGTGCCCCCTAGTCTTTCTACTATCCGAAAGAGTAAATAACCGATTCACATCTACCCGTTCTAGACCTCTCTTGATTTTAAACACCTCTATCATATCCCCCCTCAGTCGTCTCTTCTCCAAGCTGAAAAGTCCTAACCTCTTTAGTCTTTCCTCATAGGGGAGCTGTTCCATTCCCCTTATCATTTTGGTAGCCCTTCTCTGTACCTTCTCCATCGCAATTATATCTTTTTTGAGATGCGGCGACCAGAATTGTACACAGTATTCAAGGTGCGGTCTCACCATGGAGCGATACAGAGGCATTATGACATTTTCCGTTTTATTCACCATTCCCTTTCTAATAATTCTGTTTGCTTTTTTGACTGCCGCAGCACACTGAACTGGCGATTTCAATGAGTTATCCACTATGACACCTAGATCTCTTTCTTGGGTTGTAGCACCTAATATGGAACCCAACATTGTGTAATTATAGCATGGGTTATTTTTCCCTATATGCATCACCTTGCACTTATCCACATTAAATTTCATCTGCCATTTGGATGCCCAATTTTCCAGTCTCACAAGGTCTTCCTGCAATTTATCACAATCTGCTTGTGATTTAACTACTCTGAACAATTTTGTGTCATCTGCAAATCTGATTATCTTACTCATCGTATTTCTTTCCAGATCATTTATAAATATATTGAAGAGTAAGGGTCCCAATACAGATCCCTGAGGCACTCCACTGTCCACTCTCTTCCACTGAGAAAATTGTCCATTTAATCCTACTCTCTGTTTCCTGTCTTTTAGCCAGTTTGCAATCCACGAAAGGACATCGCCTTGGTATTCCTGGTTCCGGACTTTGGATTGGCTGGCGGTGATTCCTGGTATTGACTTTGGACTGGCAAGTGGTGATTCTCTGGTGTGTGGCTTCGGACTGGCAAGTGGTGATCCCTTGGTGTGTGACCGCGGACTGGTAAGCGACGACCCTCTGGCACTTGACCTTGGACCTCTTCCTGACCATCGTCTTCAAGGGCCCACCTAAGTCCCAGCAGCCTGGGTCCCTACGGGCTCCTCCCGGGGGGACCGCGGGCTTCCAGGGGTGAAGCTCCAGACAGCCTTTGCACCGTATGTCTGTTCCTTGACTTCTCAAAGGTCCACCTAAGTCCCAGCGGTCCGGGTCCCTACGGGCTCCTCCTGGGGGGACCGCGGACTTCCAGTGGCGAAGACACACCTCCATTCCTTGACGTCACGACTCTTCATCTGCCTTCACAGTCGCATCTGTCTCCAGTGCCGAGGGTCAGTTGGTCACCTCTTCTGTTCCTGCCTTGCCACCCGACGGGAGAACCTACGGATCTTCCTCCAAGTTATACTATCCTTCAGTCGGCCCAAGGGTCCACAAGCCTGAGCATAACATTTACTTCACCTCCTGAGGTAAGAAGCTTCCTCAGAATGAACTTCAGCTGGAAAAGCACCATGGGCATTACTCCTACAGGCAGCAGGAGAGGTCTAACAGGTACAGCTCAGAACCAGGAGACCGGATTCAGGATTTTTGGCCCAAATCTGCTGGGGACTCTCGGGTGATCCTGAGCCCTGTCACAAGGGGCTGGTTGAGTAATGTCAGTAACAAAGCGGCATTCTTCCATTCCATAAGACGCATGTGCCGTACATTCCCAGACAATGCCTGCATTTCCTGCTCCCATACTATTTACATGAAAGGCATGCTAGGTGGTATCGCTGTAGGGAATCTTTGGTTTCCCTTGCTGAAAGGAGAATGCCATTTAACTGGGGGGTTCAGAGATATTCAGGAAAGGAGGGGTTTGGGTTTCACTCCCCGCGTGGGGGCTGCAGATGGTGTGATCAGCTGCTTATGATCCTCAAGCCCCAGCAGTCCCGGTGGAATATTAGTTCAGCTTCTGTTTAAACAGGGTCAGCCTCCCATCCAACCTGATTCTATTTGTTTTACTCTCTTAAGCCAGTTTTTGAGAGTTCTCCTTGAGAGAGCCTTGCTATCCTTTTCACAGAGGATTGGGGTCATCCCTGTGTGAGGCATTATCAAGGGGTAGGGAAGCTACTACTCCACCAGAGAGTAGACCTGACATGACCTGATGCAGAGGAGTTCAGCTTTAAATTATCTGGTTTTCACCCTACCTCCTCAGTTTGGGAGACAGGTTTTCAACCCTTCCTTGTTTTAGTTGGGATTAGAGACTATTTTTGCTCTCTGGAGTTGCGTGCCCTTGGTACCAGTCCATTGGGAGAGAGATATCTTTCAGTCTGAGGGAATCTACAAAGAAGAGAGCTCTGCCCATTGCAGAAAATAAAAGCAGGAGAGAAGATATTTATGTGAACGTTTGCTGACTCAAGTGAGGGGGTTGGACCCATTTGGTGCTATCAGAAGGATTTTAAGAGACTCAAGAAAGGTATGAGAAATGGGACTGTGTTCTGATAAAGTCCTGGGACTATATTCTAATCATACTAACAGGTAGATTTTAAAAGCGTTGCTCGCGCAAAAACGGCCCATACACGCGTCTGTAGGTAGCATGCAAGCAACACAAATTTAAAGAAGCAGAGAAGTATGCGTGGAGGCCGAAAAGGGGAGGGGCCAGGACGTACGCACATAACCCCGAATTTCGCAAAGCTGAACATGGCAACGCACGCATGTTACCTGCATAACTTTACTGCTGGTCCTGATGAGGCACAAGTTATGGAGATTTATTTTGGGGGGGGGGGGGGGGAGAGAGAGCCTCTGTTAGAGGGCCAATCTGTCACTCCATATACATCCCACTGTAAGAGGGGCACTTTCAACTCAGGGTGGGGGTTTTTTTTGGGGGGGGACAGTGTTACATTGGTCTGTCTAGGGTGCAAGGGTCTGTAGACCCTTGTAACACTGCCCCCTCCTCCCCAAAACCCTTCCTGAGTAAAAGTGCCCCTCTTACAGTGGGAGAGATAGAGAGTGTCAGATTGTCTCTTTAAAAGGCTCTCTCTCTCTCTCTCTCCCTCCCCCCCTCCCCGTTATGTAAATGATACGCATGTACTTGCACGCACGAGACAACATTGAGCGTATTTTCGTGTGCCCACTATGCGCATTTATGGGCGCCACGCGCGCACCTTTTAACATTTACTTGTAAGTGGGCAGGAGCTGGGATTTAATTGGGGGTTGGAAGAGGACTGAACCTTTTTCAATCTAATAATAGCTCTGAGTAACTGGAGTAATTTAGGGACGAAAGAGTTCAAGTGCTAAGAAGAGAGCTTCCAAGGAACTGGGAGACTTTGCTAAAAGAGCGAGGTCACAAGTTTATTCATCTTTCTGCTGTCCTGTTATTTATTGACTTCATTTAACTCTGGCAAGGAAGCTGTGAATATATTCTTCGCTCAACCATCAGTAAAAGAAGTTGGAAACCACGTTACTGCCAGGGTGACGACGTAGGAGATCATCGGTGCTTCTGCAGGGTTTATTGCAAAAGAGCCTAGAACTAGTGTTCCCCTCCCCCCCACACACACACAGGGAGTCCTGGCACTTGGATTATAAATGCTATCCCTGCAGACCGAGAGAAAGGGCGAGACAGGGTCCCATCCAGAATCCCTTTTCTCTCTCTCTGTGCCCCTGGGTGCCAGTTAAAGGATCTGTCCCGCCCAGGGGTTCTCAGGTCACTTTTATGTCTTAACACCATGAAACGACAACCCCAGATGTGCTCTGCGAGAAGGTGCGAAAATGTGCCAATCTGTGAGGCACATCCTTTTTACAGCGGCAGGTAACTCTTCCACTCCGACAATAGCAGAAACCCAGGGCGCTCTTCTCCCAGAAGCCAGCGCCGGGGGTAAGAGGAGATCGACGTGCTTGCGGCACCTGAATCATGGACTTGGGAGGCGAATAGACTCTTCTTTCAGAAAGGAACAGAAAGGGAAGGAGGGCTGGCTTTATATGTTGGAGACAGAATAAAAGTAATTGGGTACCAAGAGGGCAATAACGAAAGCCATTTCCACAGGTAAAACATAAATGGGCCTTTTTGATTATTGCTCACCCTAAACGTGGATAAAAGTATTCCTGGATGACAGTAATTGGGTACTTTTGCCTGCCACATGTTCAGAGGTGTTTGCTGGGATGGGGGGGTTTGGTCGGATGGTAGTATAAAGTTTTGATTTATTAAGTAGCCACACGAAAGGAGCTGTGGATATTTTTTTTGTGGGACAGTAACGGAGGCAAAATACCCACGTACATTTGCTTTGATTATATTGGCAGCAAACGCAGATTTAAAAACTACTCCCAGGATTTGCTGTGAAAAGCAATCCTTTTGATTATTGAAAGAGTATACAGAAGAAAACCCCCAAACACCTTACAGGACTGGATGCGGGAGATCTGGTCCGGTCCACCCTTTAAACCTAAGACGCCAGGGAATCCTGGTCCGGGCGGACACAGGAGGGAACAAGAGGCCCAGGAGGGAGAGGGAAGCCTAGATAGAGAAAGAGAACATTTGTGAACTGTAATAAATAAATAAATAAATAGCTGCTTTTGATTGCTTTCTTGTCACAAATAAAGAAATGTATGCAAGATTTCTGCAGAGCCCAGCCTGAATCTGTCCTCTGGCTACTCTGAGACTTCTCTCAGTGCCAAGTGAGTAAGGCACAGCTAAGTTGCTGTGGGCTGTCTTAAGAAAACCTAGGAGCCTGATGTCTATGTAAGGAAGAGATAGATATGGTCATGATGGAAGCCAACGAAAGGATACAAGCAAAGGTGACTCTAAATCCATTATTTATTTATTTTTTTAATTTAAAATATTTCTGTACTGCTTACCGAACTTAGAAATGGATGCCCAAAGCACTGTACAATCAAACTAGCTTAAAAGAGGGCCTGCTGCGGGATCCTTATAGGAAGTCTTCCTCAAGCAACTCTCTGAGAAGCTCGCTCATGTCGAGGTAACGCTAGACCTGATTTGCCACATGGAGACACTGGGGTTATTATGGGCCAACCACCTGGGGTCCACCGATCGTTGGCCGTTCAGTGCAAACACTGATCAGGTCCAAACTATGCTAGAGCAAGGTGGTCCGAGATTTGTAAGGGCAAGCTTTAAGAAAATGAGTAATTATGTTAAGGAAGTCTTGCTGGGAGTGGGGATCTAAGAGAGAGAGAGGAGCTATGGATAGCAGTAAAATGCAGCATTGAAATGAGATCAAATTCTTGTGTCCGGCATATTAACAAGGGGAAAAGAATGAAGAGCCACGATGGTCCACCAGTGAAGCAGGAATATAATTCAGGAAATACAGGCACAGGAGGAGGAAGACAGGTGTACTTTGCATCTGCTATTTCTGTGGGTGACAAACTCTGGGCGAAACAACGTGCAGATTTGAAAATTCTATTTTATGCATGTTGATGCATCCCCTGAACTAATCATGCCTCTGGAAACATCTGGCTAAACACACACATGTTGTGAAAGCACTCATGTACCTTAGGGGCCATTTACTAAAAGTTTATGGAAAAAATACTTAGTAAATGACCTCCTTAATTTGCTGTGAGGGGGATAATTTTACTCAGAGAGTGGTAGTCACCGAGGTCCACTCTGGAGAAGGGAGAGTGGCCACTGGGGTGAGACAGTGCTAGGCCCCCCATTCTCTTCAGTGTCTTTCTGAGTGACTTTAGGGGAGGTTAGAGGGGAGCATGCCCATGTGTAGATGATGTGAAAAGGTGCAGCAGAGTAGATGTCAGAAGGGGAAGGTATGATAAAGATGGATTTAAAATTGGAAATTACACTTTAATAAAAAATACAAAATCATGCAGTTGGGTTGCAGAAATCCAAAGACCGAAAGCTTCTTGGAGATAAAGAAGTACTTGTTTGTTTGTTTATTTATTCACATTTGATTGATTGCATATCCTGCAGGGTAAAAGCAATAATGATAAACAGCAAATATCAGGCCACAATACACACAATTAATAAATGTTAAACTACATCAAGCATATATTATAACTAAAAACACTATCTAAACAAATCCAGCTGCCAGCAGCCTAAAATACAGGCATTAGTCAGAAATGTGTTTGCTTTTTATTTAGGGAGGTTACATTTCTTAAATATGACTTCAGAAGCTTTCTGTTTGGGAGCTAACAAGAAACCTCTGGGTTTCCTGGTTTGTGCCAAAAAAGAGACCTGGGGGTCTGATAATCTCAAGGTAGCCAGCAAGTAAGACACAGTGACTGGAAAGAGGAAAGTAAAATTACCGTCATTGAGATCTCTACTGAGCCTTCACTACAAGCATTAGGTTCAGCTCTGGAGGCCACATCTAGAAAGGGGCATTGACAGGGAGGCCACTAAATGACTGAGACTGGAGGAGGGAAAGATGTCATCTCTAGAAACAAGAAAGGAGAGGGAAGATATGATGCAAACGTTCAAATAACCAGCAGCAGGCCTCAGTAAGGCATCAGAAGGAAGCAATTTCCAGAGCATGAAAAAAGGACAAGAGGTCATCACATGAAGCTTAAGGAATGTGAGAAAATACTTTTCCTCTGAGAAATTGGTGCTTATTGGAGGTTAAAGAAGCCAAGTCCATGGCAAAATTGAAACATGTTTGGGACAAACACAAACCATCTAACTTTGAGTGTCAGCAGCTAGCTCAGCTCATGAAAAATTGAGTGAGGCTAAATTTCGCTGCCTGGTTCACTAGGGCTTTGATTCTCAAAGGATTTTGCCAGTTAAATCTAATTAAACAATCTTTCTTCTCTAACCAGCTAAATTTGTCTGTCTCAGTTTGCAAGACTTACAAATTTACCCAGTCAGAAAGGGCCTGCCCCAGAGATGTTCCTGGGCAAGCTTTCAATTCAGCTGCTCAGCACAGCTTTTCATGCTAACCAGCTAAATTTGACTGCGCAACTCCAGCGGCACATGGCCGTCCTACATTTAACTGGATACTCAATTGAAAAATTAGCTGGTTAGTTCTGGCTGAATAGCCAGAGAGAGAACAGATTTATCTTACCCACGTGGCGGGTTTTTGAAAATTGACTCCATGGTGGCTAAATTTATCCAATGAAAAAGTGGGAAGCCCTATGGGGTCTGGTTAAGATGAGAAGAAAAGGTGCCCAAAGGGGACCCAAAGCAGCGTACCTCATTAGAAAAGATACATTAGTATAGGTCAGTATGACACGTACAAAAAAATGCAAACAATCTCAAATGCAGCCTGACCCATTCACTGGTCTGACTAGGGATGGGAAATGGAGCATCAAAAAATAACATTCCCTCCCAATTTTCAGAGATAAGTTCTGAAATTAGGTGCCCAAACCAGACAGTACAATAGCAGGCTGAAATCTAAGCAGCCAATGTTGATGAATTTTCAGTCACAGAACCTAGCAGCCTGCACCGGTCCTGTGTGTGTGTGTGTGTGTGTGTGTGTGTGTGCGCAAGCATGCATGACGCTTAAACTTACTGCCCATGCTATACCTTACCTGTGGTGGGGCAGTGTGTATGCTACCAGCAACTGAAGGATGGCTGCGGAATATCGTATCGCCAGACCTGTCACCGCTGTTACCTGCTCTACTACTGCCCAGACAGATGTCCTGATCCAGAGTGAGGAACCGCTTCAGGGTGAAAGACGTCCGCAGATCAACTCCCTCAGGAAAGAGGCGGCATGAACTCAAAAAGGAGGAGCCGAGACTGAGAAGCATCCAGGAGAAATGAGGACCGCATAGATGAAATTTTAATCAAGGCATCTATGATGGGGAATTTAAGCAGTGTGGAAAGTGAAATTGGTCCACAAGATGATAGCTGGACCCAGATTACTACGGCTACTAGCCCCTACACCACAGCCCTGATTTCTCTTGAACTGAAGAATCGGTATGAAGCCCTGGAAGAGGAGAAGGAAATATCCCATGATGGGGAGGAACCAGGGCATGCAAATCCCAAAGCTGTGGGCACAGCAACTACTGCACCTAGGAGGCAGAGGGTAGAGGTTGGTGACTCACTTCTGAGGGGCACCCAGACATGTCCTGGGAAAGTGCCAAAATCCAGAGAGATTGCTGAGAATCTTCAAGCCTTCTGACTACTATCTGATGCTGCTCATCCATATGGGCATGAATGATACTGCGAGGTACCACACAGATAGCATCAAAAGTGACTTCATGGCTCTGGGAGAGAGGGTAAAGCAGACAGGTGCACAGGTGGTATTCTTCTCAATCCTCCCAGTTAAAGTTAAAGGCCCAAGCATGGAAGCTTGCATATTGGAGACAAATGAATGGCTGCATAGATGGTGTCAACATGAGCATTTTGGCTTCATGGATCATGGGATGATAGTTTAAGAATTACTGAGCAGAGATGGGATCCACTTGTCAAAAAAGGGCTCCAGCATCCTTCAATACAGAATGGCAAACCTACTGAGGAGGGTTTAAACTAGAATCATCGGGGATGGATGAACAAAACCCTAAGGTAAGTAAAACATTAAATACTCATATAGAAATGGGAGATGTAGGGGAAAAAAGGCAATATTTGGAAAGCTATCTACACTAGTGCTCATAGTATGAGAAATAAAGTCCCAGATCTAGAGGCAGTCATGGAAGAAACTGATTTAGATATAGTAGCTATCATGGAGACCTGGTACATGGAAAACCATAACTGGCATATACCTGGCTACAGTCTATTCAGGAAGGACCGGGTAGGAAGGAAAGGAGGAGGAGAGGCATTATATATATAAAGAACAGTATTAAAGAAACAACATTGCTGGGCGTATGAGGTAAGGAGAAGGCAATAGAAAGAGGGAATGGGACATTTATTTATATTGGTGTAATATACAGACCTCCATCACACAGAGGAGATGGATAGAGATTTAATGAAGGTTGTTGACCTGAGTGCTGTGAAAGGGGAGATGCTGCTGCTAAGGGATTTTAATCTTCCAGATGTTGAATTGGGACATCACAGCTGCAGTATTTTCTAGAAGCAGGGAGATCCTAGATTTTCTGCAATGAGAACTGTCATGTTAACTGGTAACGGAAACCATAGGAGATGGGGCGACACGACCTGGTGCCTACCAATGGGGACAGTATTTCTGAGGTTGTAGTGAATGATCATCTGGGAACCAGTGACCACCGGATGGTGTGGTTCAATAATAAGATGCAAGAGATGAAGGTTCATTCTAAGGTGAGGGTCCTAGACTTCAGGGAAAATTAACTTTCTCAAAATGGTGGAATACCTCAAGAGTCAGCTGGATGGAAAAATCTAGGGGAAGTGGAGGGTCAGTGGGTTAAAACTAAAAGGAGATCTAAGGGCAACTAAACATTTTTGTTAGGAAAGTAAATAAAGGGAAGAGGAAAAGGAGATCATTATGGTTTTCTAAAGAAGTAACTGAAAAGGTAAGGGAGAAAAGGTTAGCATTCATAAACTACAAGAGATCACAGAACAAGGAAGACAGGTGACAATATCTGAAAAAGCTAAGAAAGTAGTCAGGAATGTGAAAATTCTAATAGAATAAAAATAGCAAACATGATAAAGACGACTTTTTTTTAGATTTGTTAGTGATAGAAGGAAGTGTAAAGTGGCATTGTAAGACTCAAAGGTGAAGAGGAGGAACATGTAAAAGCTGATGAGGAAAACACAAAATTGCTTAACAAATATTTCTGTTCGGTGTTCACTATGAAAGGGCCTGGAGCAGGACCACATAAAACAAACACAAATAAGATTGGAAGTGAGATAAACCTCAATCAAATTTCAGAACAGTGTGTTTGTGAGGAGCTAACTAAACTTAAAGAGGTCCATATTCAAAAGCCATTTAGATGGATAACATAATAGTTATTCATCTAAATGACTTACCTAGCTATATTCAATCTTTATCTGGCTACATTTTAGCTGGCTAATAAGTTAGGTGACTAGAATTTAGCTGGATAAATTGGAGGCATAATTGAGAGGAGTTGAGTTAGCCGGCTACGTTAACCAGCTAACTCCGATATTCAGAGTTAGCCAGTTAACTTATCCGGATAAGTCTGGTCTGGTCAAAGAGCTGTCCTAAAATTATCCGGCTAACTACTTAAGATAGCCGGCTATATTAAATTGTGCATTTGCACTACTGAATATGTTTCCAAAGTTAGCCGGATAAGTTTATCCGGTTGACTTTGCTATCCGGACTGTGTCTAAATATAGACCTCAAAATAGATAAGGCATTGGGATCAGATAGGATACATCTGACGATATTAAGAGATGTCCTGGCAGCTCCGCTGACTGACCTTTTCAATGCTTCCTTAGAGTCTGGAGTTGTTCCAGAGGACTGGAAAAGGTTGGATGTGGTTCCTATTCATAAAAGTGGCCGTAAGGAGGAGGCTGGGAACTACAGGCCGGTTAGTTTGCTCACCACAGAGGTCAGACTAATGGAATTGCTGCTAAAACAGAGGATAGTGCAATGTTTGGAATCCAATGGATTGCAAGATCTGAGGCAGCATGGTTTTACCAAAGGTAAATCTTGTCAGATGAATATGACTAATTTCTTTGATTTGGTGACCAGAGAGTTGGATCAAGGAACATCTCTAGATGTAGTGTACTTGGATTTCAGCAAGGCCTTTGATACAATTCCACAGAGAAGACTTATAAATAAATTGTGCACCCTTGGTATGGATCCTAGAGTGACTGACTGGGTTAGAAACTGGCTGAGTGGAAGGTGACAAAGGGAAGTGGTAAATGGAGTTTTCTCTGAGGAGGGGGTTGTTGCTAGAACTAGGCCTCAGGGATCAGTCCTTGGACTGGTTCTTTTCAACATTTTTGTAAGCAAACAAAATGGAAAGGTTGTCGGGAAAGGTTTGTCTTTTCGCCAATGATACCAAAATCTGTAATAGGATGAACTATCAGAAAGGAGTGGAAAACATGAGGAGGGATCTAGCGAAGCTCAAGGAATGATTTAAGGTATGGCAGCTTAGATTTAATGCTAAAAAATGCAGAGTAATCATGTAGGATTCAAAAACCCAAGAGAAAGTTACAGTATTGGAGGTGAAATTCTTCTAAGCACAAAGGAAAAATGGGATCTGGGGGGTGTTTATATCTGATGATCTTAGGGTGACCAAACAGGTAGATAAAACAATGATGAAAGCCAGAAAAAGGGAGGTGATATTGCCCCTGTATAGGTCCCTGGTGAGACCTCACTTGGAATACTGTGTACAGTTCTGGAGACCGCACCTTCCAAAGGATATAAATAGGATGGAATCGGTCCAGAGGGTGGCTACTAAAATTGTAAGTGATCTTCGTTCTAAAGGATAGTCTAAAGATGTCAACGTACACCCTGGAGGAAAAGGTGAAATAGAGGAGATATGATAGAGACATTTAAAATATCTCAAAGGTTTCCATGCACAGGAGGTGAGCTTGTTTCAATGGAAAGGAAACTCTAGAACGAGGGATCATGGGATAAGGGTGAAAGGGGGTAGACTTAGGAGTAATCTTGGGAAATATTTCTTTACAGAGGGGGTGGTGGATGTGTGGAACAGCCGCCCAGTGGAAGTGGAGGAGACAAAAACAGATTCTGAATTCAAGAAAGCAGGGGATCTCTTAGGAAGTGATGAGAATTATAATGCTAAATTAATTGGACGGAGAGCCAGACTGGATGGGCCAAATGGTCTTTTTTTGCCGTCATGTTTCTATGTTAAGCTTGCTGTTCTGTGGTTGCTGTTCTGTGGTTGGTGTGTGTGTGTGTGTAAGCATGCATGTCTGCTGCTGCACCTGTCCCTGTGGTAGGCAGCCTTTGTGTGTGTGTGTGTGTGTGTGTCTGTGTGTGTGTCTGTGTGTCTGTGTGTGAGGGAAGTTTGCACTGCTGCTTCCTGAGGTGAGGCAGTGTGTGTGTGTGTGTGTGTGTGATTTGCTTGGCTGCCTGTGCTGTACCTGTTCTGTGATGGTGCAGTGTGTTTGTGTGTGTGAAGCTTGCACGGCTGCTGCCTGTGTTGTTCCTCTCCCTGTGGTGGGCAGTCTGTGTGTATGTGAAGGAAGTTTGAACTGTTGCTGCCTGCTGCTGTTCCTTTCCCTGTGGTGGGCAGCGTTTGTATGTGTGTTTGTGTGTGTGAGGGAAGTTTGCACTGCTGCTGCCTGTGCTGTTCCTGTCCCTGAGGTGAGGCAGTATGTGTCTGTGCGATGGAAGCTTGCATGGCCGATGCCTCTTCAGTTCCTCTCCTTGTGGTGGGGCAGGGTGTATGTGAAGCTTGCATGGCTGCTGCCTGTGCTTTACCTGTTCTGTGGTGGGGCAATGTGTGTGAGAGACAGAAGTTTGCACTGCTGCTGCCTGTGCTGCCCTGTCCCTGTGATGGGGCAGTGTGCGTGTGTGTGCAATTTGCATGCCTGCCTGTGTTGTACCTGTTCTGTGGTGGGGCAGTGTGTGCGTGTATGTGTGTGTGTGTGTGTGTGTAGCTTGCACGGCTGCTGCCTCTGTTGTTCCTATCCCTGTGATGAGGCAGTGTGTGTGTGTGTGTGAAGCTTGCACAGCTGCTGCCTTTTCTGTTCCTGCGCCTGTAGTGGGGCAGTGTGTGTGTCTGTGTGATAGAAGCTTGCATGGCTGCCTCCTCTTCTGTTTCTGTCCTTGTGCTGGAGCAGTGTGTATGTGAAGCTTGCATGGTTGCTGCCAGTGCTATACCTGTTCTGTGGTGGGGAAGTGTACATGCATGTATGTGTGAAGTTTGCACAGCTGCTGCCTCTTCTGTTCCTGTCCCTGTGATGGGGGAGTGTGTGTGTGTGCACGTGCATGTATGTGCGTGTCCGTGCGTGTGTGTGTTTACATGATGGAAGCTTGCATGGCTGCCTCCTCTTCTGTTTCTGTCCTTGTGCTGGAGCAGTGTGTATGTGAAGCTTGCATGGTTGCTACCAGTGCTATACCTGTTCTGTGGTGGGGAAGTGTGCATGCATGTATGTGTGAAGTTTGCACAGCTGCTGCCTCTTCTGTTCCTGTCCCTGTGATGGGGCAGTGTGTGTGTGTGTGCACGTGCATGTATGTGAGTGTCTGTGCGTTTGTGTGTTTACATGATGGAAGCTTGCATGGCTGCTGCCTCTTCTGTTCCTCTCCTTGTGGAGGGGCTGTGTGTGTGTGTGTGTGTGTGAGAAAGATGCCTATGTGCTGCTGTCTCTGTCCCTGTGGTAGGCAGCCTTGTGTGTTTCTGATTTGCATGCCTGCCTGGGCTGTAACTTTTTTGTTAAAACGGAGAATTCAGTTTCTGGTGCTGTTAGTTTCGTATTTTTATGGCAGCAGTAAATTTACTTTAATAAGTTTGCTGTGAATTCTGCTGTTATTTTCTATTTCTGGTGCATGACATCACTTGTCTAAGTCTGTTTCCTCCTACTCTAATTTTTCGATAACAATAATATTAATAAAAATAAAATTTTCCAAGGTTTCCTTGCACAGGTGAGCCTCTTTCAAAGGAAAAGAGGCTCTAGAAGGAGGGGTTTGGGGATGAGGGTGAAAGGCGGTAGAGTCAGGAGTAATCTTAGGAAATATTTCGTTCCAGAGAAAGTGATGGACGCATGGAACAGCCTGCCATGGAGGAGGTGGAGACAAGGACAGTATCCGAATTGAAGAAAGCATGGGATAAGCACAGAGCATCTCTGAGGGTGCTGATGGGCCCTATGGTCTTTTCCTGCCGTCATGTTTCCAAGTTTGCATTGAGGAGGAAGAGAAAGATCACCGCTCTGACTTTAGAAGGGCCAGGGAGCTGCTGTTAACAGTAGGGAGGCGTTTGTTTTCCCTTGTCAGGGTCTCCTAGAAGAAAATGTGTTTGCGCCAGGCTTTAGATCCCAGAGACCTGAGAAAGGCAGAGAAGAGGATTTTGCAGCGAAAGGGAAGGTCCCGACAATCCGCAGGGTCTGCGAGGTTTCCCCAGCGCTGGCCCTGATGAATACCGGGGAAGGAAGGCAGAGGGGCAGCACAGGAGAGGCAGCACGTGTAGAGGGAAAGAGCCCCCTCCCCTCCCCAGCCCGGAGCTGTCCAGGCAGCCGTGGTGCTGAAGCGCTCAGGCAGAAAAAGAGAAATTGAAACAGTGAGGAACACCAGGGGGACTTTATTGCTTTTCTTCTCATTTCCTTCCCCCTCCTCTCTCTCCTCCCCATTTCAGTGTGCCTGAGGAGCTGGGGAAGTTAGGGAAGAGACCCGAGGAGGCGCTAGGAGTGTGGGGAGGGCACTGGCATTGAGAGAATTGGGTCAGATCTTGGCCAGAGATCCGCTTGACTGCCACTGGCAGCAGCAGCAGAAGAAGCAGCAGCAGCAGCAGCAGTGAGCGAGAAACACCTTCAGAGACAGCAGCTGCGTGACATGCCAGAGCCTGAGTGCAGGCTGCACTGGGAATACCACGGGATGTTTGAACTCTGCAAGCAAAAAGCGCTTTCATAAATTTTCCATGGGAGGCGTCTTGTGAGATGGCTCAGCCCTGGCACGGCTCCTGGAGAGACAGAGCGAGGGGGCTCCATGCCTCTGCCCAGCCTTTATACTCACAGCTGGAGGGGGAGGGGAGCTGGGAGCTGCACTCAGCCAAAAAGGGGGGCGTCTTCCCCCCTCAAAATCCCCGGAGAAAGTGAGCCAGAAGCAGAGCGAGGAGAGAAAGTGCCACCGTCTCCCCGAGTGCTGCCGGCCCTCCAGCTCCGGGAGCGGCAGAAAGCAGGGAGACTTCAGCCTTTTCTCCCTCCTCCTCCTCCTCTTCCCTTCTTCTTCTGGGGGCAATGAATATTAATTATTTACACTAAGAAAGCGAAAGCGCAGCGAGAGCCGGAGCCAGAGAGAGAGACACAGCTGCAGGAGGACTCCGGGTCCAGCCTCTCCCTGCCATCGCCCGGACCCTGGGGACTGCTGCCTCCTCTTGCTCGGATTACGCCTGCCATCTGCTCCGGGGATTTGCTCTGGCTCCGGCCCCTGCCCTGTTTTGGAACTATTTCTGGGCATGGTCAGCCAGCACACACTGGCCGGGATGCTGTGCAGAGGTGAGTGCTCGCTTCTTTGTGCTGGCTCGGGTCCGCACACACAAAGCGCAGACTGGACCCCTTCCGTCGGGGGTTTGTTTTTTTTTTGTTTTTTTTTTAGTCATTCCTGACCCTCTTCCATCTCTGCTAGTAATCAGGCAGATCATTCAGACCTCACGGGCGGGGCCAGCTCACCTTGCTCCATTTTTTTCCTGGGAGCGCTTCCCCTAACTCCAGAGATCTCTTTCTTTAGGGGTACGTGGCCTTGATATGGGGCACCTGCTTGCATTTATTAGTGATATTTGCAATTTTGCAATAAAAGTTTCACTGATTCGAAACCTAGGACACAAAACTTCAGACCTTTCGAGTCTCCTCCATTTCTCTTCGCATTCATAAGGCTTGATGGTGGATTTCCAGGTTTCACCCTCTTTGCTCCCCGGCACATTCGCTGGGCTCTCACTGCTGGGGGGGTCGGGGGGGGTCCAGCCTGCAGCTTTTGCTCTGTTGCTCTTACATGGAACTCTCTGAATTAATTTCAGGTTTGTTAGAGACAATCAAAATAAGTTTGAATGAGAGAAAGAGCCTCTGTATTTTCAGCTGCTGAGTTTTGACCTTCATTGTGCTGTTAAATAATGTAGTCCGTGTTTTAGTACATTTTGTGTTACTACTAATGGGCTTATTGGTTTGGGAACTCTCTTTTTCTCTATTTCTGTATTATCATAATCTGTGTGACTAAAATCCTCTGGGACCCAAAGCGTCATTAATATTTCATAGACATAGATTTTTGGATTATAACACTTGCCAAGGTAGTTCATCTCTTCTTTATAGGTTAGAGACTTAGTAAGTCTTCCTTCTTGTTAACCCCTAAGAGAGTCATTTTCAAAGGGACTTCTGCAGGAAAAGTCGTGTTTTCTGTGGGAAGTGCCTGCTGCTATGTGGATGCACTTAGGTGTGGATCTCATATTTGGGTGTAAGTTTACTGAGATAGTGTGTAGGCATTCTCTGCTGCACATGGGAAAAGGTTTGTTGGATGCACATGCCTTCCCAATTTCCAAAGTAAACTTGTAACATTTAAAAAAAAAAAAAAGTTCATGTGCACAATTTAGCAGATTTTATTGTGAACTGGTTGTTTTGGTGGGATAATTTTCAAATGGGAAAATATGTGCATAGGTGTAGGTGCATACTTTCCTTTTGAAAATTTGTGTAGCTTGTGCAGTACATATTTGCCATGGGATTTGTGTGCTGGTACACATTTACTCTCTATTAAAGCAGTAGCAACAGCAGATGCAGCTGGGAGTTGGCTTTTGACTGACTTTGTGGCACAGCCAACCAGGGATGAAAAATGTGGAAGAACCTTGTTTTGAGAAGAGCTGACCCCCAGATCTCTGAAGAAACTCATTATCCTTGTAGAGTAAGTCAAATAGAAGAAAACAGATGGTGATGTAATTCTCAGGGGAGAAGACACTACAATTACTGCATGCATCACATCAGCCCATTATTAAAGGTATTACAGAAACTCTTATTTTCTGAAGAAAGAAACAACTGGAATTTACATTAGGATTTGGAAGGCAGAAACTCCTGCATTCCATAGTAACAGAGTCTAAAGGTCTAGGAGGCAGAAACTCAGATACTCCAGATCTCACACTGCTAGTCCTTCATAAGAAGTTACCATACTGGATCAGACCAAAAGTCCATCAAGCCCAGTATCCTGTGTCCAACAGTGGCCAATCCAGGTCACAAGTACCTGGCAGGATCCCAAGGAGTAGGCAGATCCCTTGCTACTTATGTCTAGGGATAAGCAGTGACTTTCCTCAAGTTTACCTTGTTAATAACGGTTTATGGATTGTGCCCTACTGCAACAACATTAAGTTTGTCTTTCCAGTTTTTTCTCTGAACTGCAGAGTCCTCATGGAAATGTGATTTTAGCTTTCTCAAACAATGGACTTAAATTCTAAACAAGATTTAGTTTTCCATTTTTAGTTTTCAGGAAATGTCCTGGGAATTTGTCACTATTTTAGATCTTTAAATCCTGTTAGTAATCGGGAGAAAGAATATTTTCCACTATTTTTTCAGTACTAGAATCAGTAATAGCTAACAAAGTATAGGTTCTTATTTTTGACACAATGACAAAATGATAAAAATGATGAAAAACTGCAAGAAGTTGAATGGTACCCACTGAATGTGTCCAGGAGCGTTATAATAACTGTTAGCTAACAAAAGCATTGCAATTTTATTCTCAAGCATAGAAATAAAGATCACAAGGCTAATTCTTCTCTGTCCAGTTACCATACATCCTACTTGATCTCTAGCTTCACCCTCACTTCCCCACAAGTAAGGGTCCTCTGTGCTTCTCCCGTTCCTGCTTCCATTAGCTCTACAGGGAGTCTGCTCCATGCATTCACCATTCATTCCAAGACATATTCCCTAATGTGATTCCTGAGCCTGCCCTCGTCCTGCCTCACATCATGCAGTCAGCTAATGACAGACTCTGTCAGGTGTTACTGTTTTACTATGTGGCTGAAAACTCAATGGTAAAAGTATAAAAATTCAGACATTTTCAGAGAACAAAGGAAAAGGCTTTAGTTTGAACTGTTTCAGTGTCTCCCACTTATATATCTCCGAACAATACACATTTTTCTGTGCATGCAGAGGATAAAACTCTGTATCACTTCCCTGATGCTGCTCTGTGTGTGTGTGTAACACTGTGCTCCTTATCCTATCCCTGCCACTGTGTGTGTGTGTGTGGGGGGGGGGGGGGGGGCACAGTGCTCACTATCCCATCCCTGCCAGTGGATCTGTGCATTTGTGTGTGTGTGTGTGTGTGTGTGTAGCAGTGTTTTCTATTTCATCCCTGTCACTGTGTGTGTGTATGTGTATAGCACAGTACTCTCTATTGCATCGCTGCCACTCCATGTCTGTGTGTGTGTGTGTGTGTGTAGCATTGTCTCTATATCCCATCTCTGCCACTATGTGTTGTGTGTGTGTGTGTGTGTAGCACTGTGCTCTTTATCACATCTCTGCCATTATGTGTGTGTATGTAGCACAGTGATTTTTATCCTATGCCTGCCACTGTGTGTGTGTGTGTCTGTGTGTGTGTGTGTAGCACAGTGCATTCTATCCTATCTCTGCCACTGTATGTGTGTGTCTGTGTGTGTGTGTGTGTGTGTGTGTGTAGCACAGTGCATTCTATCCTATCTCTGCCACTGTATGTGTGTGTCTGTGTGTCTGTGTGTGTGTGTGTAGCACAGTGCATTCTATCCTATCTCTGCCACTGTATGTGTGTGTCTGTGTGTGTGTGTGTGTGTTTGTGTGTAGCAGTGTTCTCTATTTACATTCCTACCACTGTATGTGTGTGTGTGTGTGTGTGTGTGTGTGTGTTTGTGTGTAGCAGTGTTCTCTATTTACATTCCTACCACTGTATGTGTGTGTGTGTAGCACAGTGCATTCTATCCTATCTCTGCCACTGTATGTGTGTGTCTGTGTGTGTGTGTGTGTTTGTGTGTAGCAGTGTTCTCTATTTACATTCCTACCACTGTATGTGTGTGTGTGTGTGTGTGTGTGTGTGTTTGTGTGTAGCAGTGTTCTCTATTTACATTCCTACCACTGTATGTGTGTGTGTGTGTGTGTGTGTGTGTTTGTGTGTAGCAGTGTTCTCTATTTACATTCCTACCACTGTATGTGTGTGTGTGTGTGTGTGTTTGTGTGTAGCAGTGTTCTCTATTTACATTCCTACCACTGTATGTGTGTGTGTGTGAAGCATTGTGCTGTCTTAGACCTGCCACTGTGTGTATATTGTGGACGTGGACCCTTAGGCCAAGGTGGGCTTGACATATCCTGCAGGGAGGATCCCTGCAGGTCCCCACTGTCGGCAGGCAGACCTGAATGAGGCAGAGGCCCAGCTGGAGCTTCGCCTATACTAGCCCACGTTCCCCTCGGATTGAGTCTTCAGGTGCCGGGGCCGGCAAGTCTTAGGTGGGGGCCTTTGTGGGTGGCGAGATCTTTCGAGGTTGCTGGGTTGGAATAGGAGTTGGATGAGGTGAATCCGGAGTCAGGCTATGGTCAGAGGCGGGTGGGAAGCATGAAGGTCCAAGAGTCAGGCCAAGGTCATTACCGGGTATCCATCCATAGGGAAGAAAGGACAGATAGGCAGGGCAGGAACACAAAGATGGACCACAGACACTGAAGGCGAAGACAAGGACTTCTAAAACTGAAGATGAAGATAAGAACACCGGAACAGGAATGCAGGAACTGGAGAAGGAAGACGAGGAATGCTGAGGCAACTCACACTACGGAACGCGGGGAGGCCTGTTGCCGAGGCGAGGATTGCAGGGAGAAAGGGCCTTATACAGACCAAGGCTTGTGATGTCATCCATGACTGCCATAGGGGATTTCCTGCCACAGCCCTTTAAATGTAGGGATGTCGAGTGTGCGTGTGCCTAAGGACGGCACTGGGGAGAGTTGGCAGCATCCTGCCGTGTATAGCATCGGACCTATCTGAAAGTGGCAGCCTGCCTCGTAGCGGCCTGGGCGGCATCAGGAACAGCGGCTCAGGCTGGAGGTAAAAGCGGCGGTCACACAGGGGAAGCCCACGGACCGCCAGACGCAACAGTGTGTCTGTGTATGTGTGTGTATCACTCTGCTCTCTATCTCATCTGTCACTGTGTGTGAGTGTGTGTAGCACAGTGCTCTCTGTCACACGCCTGTCACTGTAGTGTGTGTTTCTATTTAGTACAGTGCTATCTATCCCATCCCTACCATTGGGGGCCGATGCAATATCAAGCGCGGTAAAACAGGCGCTCGTATTAGGTGCCCGTTTTCCTAATGCGTGCACAGCCATCTCTCCTGGGCGGCTGATATAATATTTAAATGAGCTGGTGTCTTAAAAAGGGCGCACTAGGGATAAATTGTGCGTCCCTAGCGCTCAAAAGAATCGGGCACCCAGGAGAGGTGACTGTTTGCTACGGGCACGCAACACAATGGCTGTGAGCCTTCTTGTTTGCGGCGGGTCTTGGTTAAATTACCACATTTTCCATTCAGGCAGCAAAAGAGTTTTTAGCCGTGAGCAGTAAGGGCCTCAGACCCCCTGGATCATACAGTATAACACAAACCTCGGTAAAGTCTTAAGGCTGTCAGGATTCGATTTTCCGTCTTCTACGCCGGAGCCGGAGTCTGCAGTCATAGGCTCCACGGATCAATCGGGCCTTGCACCGGTAAAACCCCTCCGAGTAAAGGCCGGGCGGAATGACTTAACGCCAGCTCCTGGGCTGGCGTTAACGAAAGTGTGTGGGGTGACGGGGGGATTTTCTGCATCAGGGGGCAATAGCTAATAGCCTCATCTACATGGGATTTACATGCAATGAGCGCTATTGGCTACGTGTTTTGTTTGGTTGCGCGTTTTGGATGCATTAATCCCCTTATTGCATTAGGTGTTAGTCTAGTGTGTCCAAAATGCAGGTCCAACCGCGGATAACCTGTGTGCTAGGCTGAGCGCACTTTATTTCATTGGCCTCTGTGTGTGTTTAGCACAGTGCTGTCAATACCATCCCTGCTACTCTTTCAGGGTAACGTCTCCAAATGGATTGATTTTGTGCAAACCTGTGGAGGGATATTAAGACGCGACTCATAGGCCAGGGTATCTGGATCCTGATCATAGGCCAGGGTATCTGGATCCTGATCTAAATCTCTCAGCTTTACTGCTAGGGACCTTTCTAACACTTGCAATGCGCCAAAGAGAGCTTCCCTTCTGGAATTCATAGGGTGTCATATGTACAGGCAAGGTGTCCAGATGTGCCTGGAAGCTCTTTCCAATCGGGTCAGTAGCACCCAATATAACTGGGGCTGTCTCTGTATTCTTCTGCCACATTTTCATGGTCTCTGATTGCATCATTTGATACTTGAGGATCTTCTCTCTCACTGTACAGTCCACAGAATAGTCACTTGTTACTGACACTTCTATTAGCAATTTCGTCCTGGTGGTTTTCTCATTTTCTACAATATCCGGTTTTCTTACATTGAGCTCTTTATCTGTTGGAATGGGGATGTCCCAGGTGATCACAACTTCTTCATTCTCTGCAGTTCTCTCACTCTGCGGTCCCAGCGCTTTTCTGGTACTGCGATGTTGTAGTGTTTACACTATTTCCAGTGGCTGAGCTGTGCAGCCTTATTACGCCTTTCTGTGCACAGCCCTGCTGACATCCAGCAGTGAGGTGTGTAACCATGTCTAGTTCTATTTTCCCGAATCTAGTTTTTCTTCTATGCTGACTGTGAACTATCTTCTCCATAATCCACTATCCTGTGCTGTAATTATCAATTTCTCATCTTCAGGTCTAAGCTCACCTCTCCTTAACCATTCCTGGGTTAGGTTTGATACACATGGGGTTTCAAAAGAAATTCTCTATATTTCTCACCATATTTATGCTTCTGCCAATTGATTCTCCTTGTTTGCTGGTCAGATTCTTTAAAGAGATTTTTTTTTTCTTGTTGTGCAAATCCATTGCCTCTTTCCCGATTTTCACTCTTTCCTTCCACTCACGGGAATGATCATCTAATCTTAAGGCTGGAGACTGATTTTGGTATTAGGATTGGTTATTGCTGTTATGTATGCCTGAGGGTCTTTAATAGGAGTATATATATATATATATATATATATATAACTGACATGTTAACAAGGTAAATGCTGACTTTTGAATATTTTGGGCACTTTTCCGGTGAATAACTCATTATCCATCTAAAATATAGCTGGATAATGGAGGTGTTTTGGAGGTGTATTCAGAATTAGACAGATAACTTATTTGGCTAATTCTGGCATTGCCAAAGAGTAGTCTTAAAGTTAGCTGGATAAAATCAATTGCGTGGCCACACCACTTAATATCCCTCCACAATTATCCAGTGACTGAATGTTATCCTCTGTATGCATTTTGTGTGTGTGTGTAAGTGTGCGTAGCATTGTGCTCTCTGGTGCATCCCTGCCACTGTGGGCATCCATGCGCACCTACAGTTACTGGAACTTTCTTTGCGGGGCTGCTCGCGTCTTCATCTGGTCTCAGAGCAACGTCTGCTGGGGCTGGAGCTAGAACACGGCATATTAACAGTAAAAGGCAGCAGAAAAAGACCACAACTTGCTCATCCACTCTGCTCATTTACACTGCAAGGATGTTGCCCAATTGCCACTGTGGAGTATAACCACCTATACGATATCACTTCCTCTCGCCCAGCGTCCTGTCTCTAACAGCGGCACACAGTGGGTGCTCAGAGGGAGTGCAGAAGAAACAGGGCTTGTGTAGCTTTGTCCAGCCTCTGTCAAACCCTTTTAGTTTCTAGCAGTCCAAGATTAGGAGTTGGTGAAAATAAGGGATGCCCTCTATACATGGAAAGGGCTGACTTTGCTCGTCTCTTATTGAGGCTCAAAGCAATGGCTTTGTGAGAAGGTGTCAGGGAGTATCTTGGCTTGGCAAATAGGGGCCACCCTGGAGGGAAGGTGTGCGCTTGGCGAGGAAAGGCTGATGGAGTCCAGGAACTGAAGAAGAAATAGGGGAGAAGCGTGAGGCAGGAACACTGGAGCTGGATATAAACAGGACATGGAAAACTGGAATGTAAGACAGGAAGGTTTATCAAGCAGGAACAGGATTATCAGGCATGAATACAGGAACACAGTTACAGGAAATCAGGAGTCACATGGATAGCATTTCTGCAGGGGCAGATGCTGAGAGGATCAGCAAAGGGGTGTCAGGCTAGAGCTCTTGTATACAGCCCTCAATTTGGGAAACAACTAACGCTAGTTGAATAGGGAGCCTGCAGAGGTGTGTCTGAATCTTCAGGAAAACAGAATAAAAATATGAGCACTTCTCAGCGAGCCAGCAGCCTCCACAGCACTGTGGCAGATCCATGGTCTAGAATATCCAGGCTCACAGGTTCAAATCCCGTTGACCCGCACCAAATGCTTCTCTCCCGATGGGTAACCTCCAGACACCAGATCCAAAAAAGGGAGGCACAGGCTCCAAGAGCAGGAACTTGAGTTAACAAGGGAAGTGACATAGTTCACCAGAGCAGGTAATATACTTGTGGAGACTGCTAGCACTCACTTCACCAGTGCACAGACAGGAACTGGAATGGGAGGAACAGTATACACAGAATTCACTGGTGTGAAAGCAGGCACTGGCATTATGATGATAGCCAGCGCTGACATCACCAGTGCACGGACAGCAACTTGGGTTAGCAAAAAAGCAGACACGTTTTTTAAGCAGGTACTAGAGCTGTGGTAACAGCTGGCTCTGACTTTACCTTTGCATGGCCAAGGACTGGAAGTGAAGAAACAGCTGACAGGGAGTTCACTGGTGTGAAGGCAGGCACTGGCACTGTGGTGACAGCCAGCACTGGCTTACTGGTGCATTGACAAGGACTGGAATTGAAGAAATGGCTGAATTCACTGGTGCCTGTACAGGGACTGCTAGGACAGCTGGGCATGGAGGTTTTGAATTTGCCAGGAGCAGAGTCCACAGAGGAGCAGCTGGTTCAGTGTGGAAGGGGAGTCATTGCAGGAGATGACTTGGACTAGCATGGAGTTTTAGCAGGGTCAGCTGGGTTGGCCTGGAGTGGATACTGGGCAGGCTCAGTTTGGAGCGGAGCCATGGCAGGAACTGGATTGGCTTGGAGCAGAGCTGTGCCAGGAACTAGCTTAGCTTGGAGCAAAGTCATAGCAAGAACTGGCTCGGGTTGGAGCAGGATCAAGGCAGGAATTGGCTCAGCTTGGAGTAAAGTTGTGGCAGGAGTAGCAGGTGCTCTCGATCCCTGGGACAGAGTCCTCAACACAGAGTGGCTGGCTCAGCCAGGAAGTCTGAAGTCTTCAGAGTAGATGGCTTGGCCAGGAATCTGAAATTGCTGTGAATGGAGTCTTTGAATTTGCTGGGGACATAGCCTGTAATAGTCTTTGAAGGCACTGCAGAAGGTGCAGCTTGGAGCATGGTCTTTGGTGCTGCTACAGGAGAAGCAGCCTGGAGCATGGTCTTTGGTGCTGCTACAGGAGAAGTAGCCTGGAGCAAGGTCTTTGAATTTGCTATGGGTACTACCTGGAGTAGAACCTATGAAGGCACTGCAGAAGACACAGCCTGGAGATGAGTCATTAGCACTGAGGTGAGGGCAACCTAAAGTTGAGCTTTTGATGGTGCTGCAGGCACAGCTCAAAGGAAAGTACTGGACACAGCTGTGGCAGCAGCCTGGCACAGAGTCTTGAAAACTGCTATGGAAGAAGTAGCCTGGAATGAAGTCTTAGATGCTGTGGGAATAGCCTGGAGATAAGTCTGTTGCAGTAGGCAAAGAGTCTATATGGTAAATTAGAGCACCAGCATGGAATCATGCATGATCTGGTCTAGGGGAGTTATGACAGAAGCATTCAAATATCTCAAAAGTTTCCATGTACAGGAGGTGAGCCTTTTTCAATGCAAAGGAGGCTCTAGAACGAGGGGTCATGAAATGAGGGTGATGGCTTGGCCTCTGTCGCACACATGAAGAAGTGTGACTAAGGAGCATGCTCCTTATTGCGCTCCTTCATGCTTGAGTTTGGGTGTGACTTGGGTTGAGCCTGGAAAAGTTTGTGGAAGGGATTAAGTCTTTTATCTTGTAGCTCCTGTCTTGTTACATTTGGATTCTTTAGCAATGGCTGGGTATACCATTCTGTCTGTACTATCTGAGTGTTCCATTTTTTAACTTTCCCTTTCTACCTATGGGTTTGCTAACTCGTGATGAAAGTGATAACGGCAATATGGCAATGAAACACTCTATCCCACTTGTCAGTGGGAGGGGGCGATGTAGCCATTTACCTCCCCATAAGCTTTCCCCATATATAGGTTGTCCTAGAATTTCTTATAACATTTTTCTTGCCTGTGAAGTACTGTCAGCTAGCCCTTACCCTAGTTTATCCAGCCTCTCCCTGCTACTAGCGAATGGACAGGCCATTCAAAAGAAGTTGTCTGTGTTGATGTTTTATGTCTAACTAAATCTTGGTTGTTACCATCTGACTCAGCGCTGTTAATCAACTGTCTATTACCGATTATGATGTCTTCTCTAAGCCAGGAAAAAAAGAAAGGGAGACGGGCTCCTTATTGTTGCTAGATCATCTCTGCATTTATCATTAGACCATACTGAGGATATTTCTCTGATAGAATTATTTTATTTGACCTCTCCTTTCAACTAGGGGTCTCTGCTTAGTTTACGCCCCTCCTGGCTTTTTGGCCTCTAATCTCTCAGTGTTTGTTGATAGCCTTTTATCTGCCAAAGCTGACATTCAGGAATGTCATAATTCTAGGGGATTTCAACACCCAGGTTGACATTTCTCCCCCATCGAATGCATGCAGGGACTTCTTAGCTTTGATGCAGTCATTTGGTTGGACTCAGCTGGTCCATTCCCCCATGCATATACATGGTCATACTCTTGACTTAGTGTTTGTTTTCAATGATGGGCTTTGGATGACTCTTGTAACATACTTTGTACAGACATTCCATGGTCCAATCACTCCTTAATCCATTGTATAATAAATTGGTTGCAGTCCCTCAAAAGGTGTCGAGATGACCTCCCATTGAGACTGAATAGCTGCATTCCCAGCTGCTTCCAGCTCTTACTCATCCTTCCCTACAAGTCTGATTGATCACTGGCAGATGTCCCTTCATTCTGCCATAGATGAAGGCCCAATGAAATAATTTCTGATTCAACGATATAAAACAGTCCTTTGGTACTCTTCCATTTTAAGGATCTCAAAATGGGAACTTTGGACTGCTAAACGTCACTGTAGAAAAATCAAGTTGGATGCTAACCTTGCCTTCTATTGGGCCAGATTAGCGGCCTACATGGATAGCATCAATCTTGTGAAACTCACTTGGGTCTTTGCACTGATTTCTGAAGCTGCTTTACAGTTCTGTGAACTATTTAGGTTCATTCATTTCCCTTGTTACTCTGCCAATTAACATCCCTTTAATGGTTTCACAACCATTGTGTGAAAAATTTGCAGCATTCTTCTCTGAGAAAACTGCTCAGATAGTTGATTCTTTCACTCTCCCTGTTCCAGTGTGTTTGCCACATCCTCTCCTTAATTCTGCTTGTGTTTCTTGGCATGCTTTCTCTCTAGCCTTGTGCTTCGAGGTCACCTCCATATTAGGTCAAATGAAGGATAATTTCTATGCATTCAATTCTTGCTCCTCAGCCCTGTTTAAAGTATTGTTCCCAGAGGTGGGCCTCTTCATTATTTATTTATTTATTTATTTGTTTATTTATTTAAATTCTTTTAATATACCGATGCTCAAGACCATGTCTTATCGTACTGGTTTACAATAAACCAGGGGGATTATTGAGATTGTTAATGCCTCACTCTCCGAGGGCTCCCTGCCATCTTCATTAAAGGTCACTGTTGTCCACCCTCTACTGAAAAAAAGCTAATCTTCATCCCTTAGATGCTTCCAATTACCGCTCTATCTCTTCTTTTCTGTTACTCTCTAAAATCATTGAAAAGGTTGTCCATAGTTAGCTAACAATCTTCTCAGTTGCTCACAGTTTGGATTCTGTCCACACTATAACACAGAATCACTATTAGTCTCCAGTTTCAATAGTATTCACCAGGATTTTGATTCAGAGAAAAAAATTCTTTCTCATCCTACTTGATATTGACAACCTCAACCATAATCTATTGTTCAATCATCTTGAGGCACTAGGTATCTCTTCTACAGTTCACTCTTGGTTCTCTTCCTTCCTCTCCAATCATCACTATCAGGTGACAACTGGAGACTCTACTTTTCTTTTACACCAACTTACCACTGGCATTCCTCAGGGCTCCTGTCTTTCCTCTACTCTCTTTAATATCTATCTTGCTCCCCCTTTGTTCTATTCTTTCTGGCTTGGATGTCTCCCTCAAACTTTGGGCAGATGATATACAGTTCTTCTTTCCTATCTCTTCTACTTTCGCGTTGGCTCTAGAAAAATTATCCACCTGCCTGACTAAGATCAAGGAGTGGATGTTCGACATTAGGTTGGCCCTCAATATTAAGAAAACTGAAATTGTGCTTCTTGCCTGAGTTCTGCCTGATGATTTTCCCTCTCATTTTAACTTTGAAGGCCCGGCCATCCAGTTTCAATTGAGAGCATGTAACTTGGAGGTCCTCATTGATTCCTTCCTGACTCTGCGACCATACATCGCACTGGTACAATCATCCTATTATAAACTCCACTTACTGTGTCCCGTTAAGTCACTTCTCATTTACCCTTTTTTCCATGCTGTCATTAAAGCTTTAGTGTTATCCTTGCTGGACTACTCAATGATCTGTTTCTGGGCCTACCTAACTCCTGTCTACAGGCATCCCAGATTATTCAAAATTCTGCTGCCTGGCTCATCTCTAGATCTTCTTTGCATAACCACATCTTTCAAGTCTTAGCCAAGTTGCACTAGATGTCTATGAACTGTTGCTGATGTGAATCTTCAAGGCTGTTCATGAGCTAGCTCTGCTCTGTTTGACTGCCGCAACTGTTGCATTGTCTTTGTTCTTCCTCACAACACCTTTTCAAAACTCCTACCTTTAAACAGGTATGGCTGGAGGAATCTAGAAAATGTATTTTCTAAACAGCAAGCCTTCTTTTCTGGAATAGTCTCCCTGAGGAGATCAGAGCTGAGAAGGACCTGCTTTGGTTCAGGAAGCTCCTCAAATCCCACTTGTTCTCATTGGCTTTCTCTGACTGAGTTCCCTAGCCTAGGGGCTTGGGTGCTTCTCCTTTTGATAAGCTGCAGCCGATTCTATGTGGATTGCCATCATTGCAAGCTTTATGTACAGTCTGTTCTATTTGACAGTATTGTTTTGGTTTATTTTTTGTGTTTGTTATTATTTAATCCACTGAGATTTGCTGATCAGCAGAATATATATTTTATAAATAAATCTTGTTCTTGAAGAGAGTCACAGATACAAGAAAAGAACCCACAATAAATCTTTTGTGAAGGATCCATACTTTCCTTGCCTCTGGTTTGGGCTGGTCCAAACTGTCAGGGAGTATCGGGGCTTGACAATCAGGGGCAGCCCTGGAGGGAAGGAGCATGTTTGGAGAGGCAAGGCCAATGGAGTCCAGGAGCTGCAGAAGAACCAGGGGAGAAATTGAGACAGGAACACTGGAGATAGACACAAACAGGACATAGAAAACTGGACTGTAGGAACTTGATTTCCAGGCATGAATACAGGAACACAGTTAAAGGAAATCAGAAGCCACATGGATAATGCTTGTGCGGGGCAGACATCAAGAGGGTTGTTGGACCAGCAAAGGTGTGTCAGGCTAGAGCTCTTTATAAACAGCCCTCAACGTGGGACATACCTAATACTGGTCCAATAGGGAGCTTGCAGGGGCATGTCTGACTCTTCAGGAAATCAGAATAAAAATACAAGAACTTCCTGGAGAGCCAGCAGCCTCCGCAGTGCTGTGGCAGGTCTATGGTGTAGAATCCCCAGGGCTGCGGGTTTAACCCCATCAACCCTTGACAGAAGGCCCTAAAACACATTGATAAATACTGAGCTAAAATATCCCCCAAGTATACAAAGAGGTCCATATTCAGCCATGCCGCTGAATATACCGGGCTGGCTTAAAGTTACCCGCTTATGTATAACTGGCTAACTTTAGGACAGTCCTTTAGCCTGACCAGAGTTGGCAGGATGAATCAGCTGGCAAACTCTGAATATTGAGTTAGCTGGTTAATTTATTCGGCCAGCTCGACTCCTCCCTAATCTGTCCATTCTGGCTAGTCAGTGGCACCACTTAGCCAGCCTAGTGCCATTTTGATTATCTGGCTAAAGGAGTTTTGAAATCTGAGATGTGAAATACCTAGCAAAGCTTAAGTTTATGGATAAACTGGAGCAGGGAATTCTCACTCCAGAGTGTGCAATAATGAGGGTCCTTCATTTTCAGTTGAAACCAATTTTCATCCATAAATTCCCAGATTTTTACAAAAGTGATAATCGGTTTAAAACGATTTTCACCCTAATTTTAGACAGATTAGAGAGCAGCTCTGGAGCTGAGGAATCAGTGTCTCAAGACTGGAAGCCAGTGTGGGCCAAAGCACCTGAAGCAATTCAAGTCCTGCCCTCTATCAGAGAAAGCACTCGCTCTTCAGTGTCACTGAGTGCCTGCCTCCTCCCCTTCCTCCAAAGCATCCAAAGTGCTTGCTGCTTGGTGCCACCAACGCAGCATTTGAAGGGAAGCATGCAGCTTTTGAAGCGAGCACTTCCTGGCAGGATCCTTGGCCCCACACGAAACCAGAAATGCCCTGCTGCAGAGCACAGCAGCCTCAGTAAGCATGCTGCCAAAGGAGAGAGAATAAGTCTGCAGGCACCACTAGTAAGAAGGAATACTATTGCAATGGGGGGGGGGGGGGGGGAAGAGGGAGATTCTCAGGGGTGTGGGGAGTAGAGAGAGGGATGCTGCTGACCGAGAAAATCTGCTTAATATTGTTTTATTGTACTGGCTTCTGTCCACCAAAATAAACTCTGATATTTACCAAAAAATGATGAGTCACAGTTTTCCACTGATTTTCTTCTGTTTTTGTTCTTGTCATAATAAGAACATAAGAATTTGCCATACTGGGTCAGACGGAGGATCCATCAAGACCAGCATCCTGTTTCCAACAGTGGCCAATCCAGGCTACAAGTTCCTGGCAAGTACTCAAAACATTAAATAGATCCCATGCTACTAATGCCGGTAATAAACAGTGGCTATTTCGTAAGTCAACTTGATTAATAGCAGTTATGGACTTCTCCTCCAGGAACTTATCCAAACCCATCTACACTAACTGCCTTAACCACATCCTCCAGCAACAAATTCCAGAGTTTGTGTAGTGAGTGAAAAATAATTTTTTCAATTTGTTTTAAATGTGCTGCTTGCTAACTTCATGGAGTGCCCCCTAGTGCTTTTATTACCTGAAAGAGTAAATAACCGATTCACATTTACCTATTCTAGTCCTCTCATGATTTTGTAAACCTCTATCATATCCCCACCTCATCCGTCTCTTCTCCAAGCTGAACAGCCCTAACCTCTTCAGCCTTTCCTCATAGGGGAGCTGTTCCATCCCCTTTATTATTTTGTTTGCCCTTCTCTGTACCTTCTCCAGTGCAACTATATCTTTTTGAGATGCAGTAAACAGAACTGCACAGTACTCTAGGTGTGGTCTCACCTCTAGAGTCTCACCTCTAGAAAAATGGTAGCACAAAATGGCTTTGACAGATCAACACAGCCTATGTTTATGCTGTTTGTGACTGGAACATGATAGTTCAAATTGCAGTCCCAGTGGTAAGATGCCTTACTGGGTCAGACCGAGGGTCCATCAAGCCCAGCATCCTGTTTTCAACAATGGCCAATCCAGGATACAAGTACCTGGCAAATACCCAAACAGTAAACAGATCCCATACTACTAATGCTGGCAATAAGCAGTTGCTATTCCCTAAGTCAGCTTGACTAATAGCAGTTTATTGTCTTCTCCCCCAGGAACTTATCCAAACTTTTTTTTAAATCCAGCTACACTAACTTCCTTAATCACATCCTCTAGCAATGAATTCTAGAGCTTAATTGTGCATTGAGTGAAAAAGAATTTTCTGCAATTTGTTTTAAATGTGCTACTTGCTAACTTCATGGAGTGCCTCATAGTCCTTCTATTAACTGAAAGAGTAAATAACCAATTCACATTTACCCATTCTAGTCCTCTCATGACTTTTATAAACCTTTATCATATCCCCCCATCAGCCGTCTGTTCTCTAAGCTGAACAGCCCTAACTTTTCTAGCTTTTCCTCATAGGGAAGCCGTTCCATCCCCTTTATCATTTTGGTTGCCCTTCTCTGCACTTTCTGCAGTGCAATTATATCTTTTCTGAGATGCAATGACCATAATTGCACCCACTACTCAAGGTGCAGTCTCACCAAGGAGTAGTACAGAGGCATTATGGCATTTTCCATTTTATTCACCATTCTCTTTCTAAGAATTCCTAACATTCTGTTTGCTTTTATGACCACTGAGGTACACTGAGCCAAAAATTTCAATGTATTATCTATTATGATGCCTAGATATTTTTCCTAGGTGGTAACTCTTAATAAACCTTGATAAATTCCTGGCAAAAATTAAAAATAAAAATTGAAAATGAAGGTCCTTAGCAATAATACACACAGTAGAGAAAATGAGTTGATTGCTGCCATTTCGCTGTTTGTTTATAGCTTCCTATTACTACCTCGACTACTACTACTACCACTACTGCTACTATTTATAAAACACTACATGGTGTACACAGCACTGTACATATAAGGGACAGTCCCTGCTCCATGGAGCTTACAATCTGGCAGAGGGTGAAAGCCAGATTGAAGTGGATCCAGAATGGCTTGAGATAAAAGGAAGTCAAGACAATGGAGATGAATAGCAGTTGCAAACAGTTTGGATATGAAAGTAAGGAGGGAGCTAGGATTATAGTTAGCTGTGGTGTCAGAGACATCCAGCGAGGCAGGCATGGCACTTAATGGCAATCTGAGCAACCAGGGACAAAGAAGGAGAAATGTGAACATTTCATGATGACCAGTTTCCTTCTTTCATGCAAAAATTTGAACATGTTTATGTTATATGAATTTCTGTGAAATATGTACATTTAAATAGTAGAACATTTTTGTCCAGCTAGGAATCAAGGCAAGAAATGTAGTCAGCAGGTAACTACATATACTATCCACTGATAGAACAGCTTTAAAAAGGCACAGTCAACCAATGACAGCAAAGTGCTATATGCACTAACCAATGACAAAGCAGCTTTAAAAAAATAAAAGGCTCAGTCAGCCAGTGGCAGAGCAGGGTACTGCATGCACTAATCAATGACAAGACAGCTTTAAACAAGACTCAGACACCCAATAGCAAGGGAAAATACCGCATGCAATAATGACAAAGCAGTTTTAAAGGGGCATTGAAAGTACATGAAAAATGTGAGTAGGGGAGTAGTGTCTCAAAATGGGTTTATTTTGTGCAAACCTTCACAGGAATGAGCCTCATTCGTAAGCCATGGCATGTTGTGGATGATCTCAGTCTCTCAGATTTACCGCTAATGCCCTTCTTAGTACTTGCATTGCACCAAAGAGATCCTTCTTCTGGAGATCATAAGATGTAATCTTAACAGGCAACATATCAATGTGCACTTGAAATTTTTTCTTAATCAGATCAGGGGCACACAAAATGATTGGGGCAATTTCTGTAAACTTCTGCCACATTTTCTTGGCCTCTGGTTGCATCTCTTGGTACTTAAAGATCTTTGCTTTCTCCATATGATCCACAGAATAATCGCTGGGTACTGACACCTCTATCAGCAGTGCTGTTCTTGTGCTCTTCTCCTTCCCCACGATATCTGGTTTTCATGCATCAGCTTTCCTGTCAATGGGAATAAGAATGTCCCAGGTGATCACAACTTCATTGTTCTCTTCTCTTCTATTAGAGTTGTGTTTCCAGTGTTTGTCTGGTACGTTGATGTTAGAATGTTTCCACAGCTTCCAATGAATAAGCCGTGTTACCTTGTGGTGCCTCTCCGTGTACAGGCCCCTCTGACATCAGCACATCGCATCCAGCGATGGGATGTGTAACCATTTTCAGTTCTCTCCCACAGAATCTGCATTTGTCCATTTTACCAATTTTTTCTGTGCTGGCAAGGAATCATCTCATCCGCAGTCCACTATCCTAACTATGCAGCAAGTACCAATCTCTCATCCAAAGGTTTCAATTCACCTCTTCTCAACCATTGCTGTGTCAAATCTTGTTCCACGTGGGGTTGCTGCATTTATCTTCCTGGATAGCATGGGGTAATCTGCATGGAGTGAAAGCTGCAATTCGACACACAGTGGGATTGGAGGTTGGGTTCCATGTGAGAATTTGATGTACATTGCGTGAATGTGGATAAAATCACTGCTGGGCAGACTAGGTGGGTCTTTTGGTCTTAATCTGCCATCATGTACTGTGTTACTGGGCACTCTTATTATCTGTGGTATGATTCAGTGAAAGCTATTAAGGGGACAGACAGACATACAGACATGATTTTGTTAAGGTCATTTTTCAGCCAGCACAGTGACTCAGTGCCAGTGCTGTGGTCAGTTCTTGAATTGGGTTGGCTGGGGCAGAGGAAGTAGTGTTCACAACCCCTGGGGGGGAGAGAGTTGCGGTCATTGTTAAGGGTGATACCTGGAAGTTGGATTTCGAGCCCATAATACATGGTCCTGGAAGGATCCCTGTTGCAAGGTTCCTGGTCTCAGGACTGGTGCTGCAATGTTCAAACTAGAAACAGGGGGAGGGTGGAGTCTATTAAAAAGAGGGAACAATCTCTAGATACCTTGTGAATGAAGGCTCATAGTGGTACATATCTCAGCTCTGCTTCCAGATAAGGTAGAAGAGATAGGAGAAACAGCAGAAACTTGAAAAAAATACACTAAAAATGCTGATTGATTTTAAATTGAATGGCAAAAAGTATGGGACTCAGTGGGAAGCACTGAATTTGGTGACAATGAGCGTGGGTCCCAGGACCCTGAAGCACTGGGAAGCACTGAGTTTGGTGGCAGTGACTGTGGACCTAGGAGGCTGCACTAGTGGGAAGCACTGAGTTTGGTGACAATGAGCGTGGGTCCCGGGACCCTGTAGCACTGGGAAGCACTGAGTTTGGTGGCAGTGAGCGTGGGTCCCAGGACCCTGTAGCACTGGGAAGCACTGAGTTTGGTGGCAGTGACTGTGGACCTAGGAGGCTGCACTAGTGGGAAGCACTGAGTTTGGTGACAATGAGCGTGGGTCCCGGGACCCTGTAGCACTGGTAAGCACTGCGTTTGGTGGCAGTGACTGTGCACCTAGGAGGCTGCACTAGTGGGAAGCACTGAATTTGGTGACAATGAGCGTGGGTCCCAGGACCCTGTAGCACTGGGAAGCACTGAGTTTGGTGGCAGTGACTGTGCACCTAGGAGGCTGCACTAGTGGGAAGCACTGAGTTTGGGGCAGTGAGCTTTGGATCCAGGAGGCTGTAGTTGGGGGAGGGGGGGGCACCACATTTGGTGCTAGTGAGTGAGTTTGTAGTTTCTTTCTACCTTGCTCTCCCCATCTGCTGTACAGTGGGAGGCTCAGGCCTCATCTCTCTTTTCTGCTGCATAACTCCTTTTCTCCATGGTTCAGAGACCTGTGCTGTACATTGACTTAAAGATGAGTTTCAAAAGCCTGACGCACACATTAATTAGGGGACGTGTGAATATGTCGGGCTTGTGTGCGCCAGGCGGATTTTAAAAGCTGGCGATAGACGCGTGTGTCTCGCATATCTCGGAGGTTTTCAGAAAGGGGCGAGGTGTGGGTGTGGTCCGGGCAGGGAATGGGCGCGAACCAGGGATGCGCACATAAATACTCACGCGATCCGGCGTGCGCTGGGGCTCCCCCGCCGCGCAACTTGACTTCTCTATGAATGACGTGTAAGTTAAAAAAAAAAAAAAAAAGAAATAGGCGCATCCGTGGGGTTTTAAGGGTCAGGGCTAACTGGGGGGGTGGGGGAGTGAATTATCAAACCAGAGGGGGGTTGGAGGACCTCTCTCTGAACTGGGCAAACGGGGGACGAACTGGTAAAACTAGGAACAGTGTCGGCGCGCACCCCTTTTAAAATGGCCCCCGATGTATGCAGTAGACATGGTACTCGTGCACGCCCAGTTCAGACTTGTGCACACACATGCACGCGGCCAGGCTATGTTGTAAAAAGGCTGCGTCCCTGGGCGCAGACCGATGTTCGCCCCCGCGCGCCGGTTTGGAAGTTACCGTCTTACTCCCTAACTAGGAGTAGTATCAGCCTAGGCTCACAGCTGGAAGGGGCTCATTGCAGCAACGTGAGCCGATCGTGCTGGGTTTAATGTGTCGTCTTGAGTGATTGGGTGAGTTAGACTTGTAATGTTCTCAGGGCTTATGATGAGCTCCTGCAGTCACTGTCTTGTGGGTCAGTCCAGGACATATCACGAAGATCCAGCATGTTGGCCTAATCCTGCCATCTTCCAGGGATGGGAGGGGAATCAGTCTCTATGGTCATTCAGTTATCCCCCACTGCTCCACCAATGGCAAGCAACCCTACCCCCTCTCTGTGACGGTCCACCTTTCCCTTCTTCCTCCTATATTGTCTGCTCTTCCCCCCCCCCTCTCTCTGATTCCCATTCTGTATTTGTCCATCTCACTACCTCCATTCCTCAGGGCCTTGGATCTTTGTAACGGCAAGGCAGCAAGCTCGGTGCCTGCTCACAATAATAATGTGGAGTTAGGAGCTGTAAGCGCAGAGATAATTTTTGTACATATTGAGTTTTCTGTAACATGGCAACACATTTGGTGATAGTACCAGGCTTAACAGGGAAAGTAGCAACTTGGTATGCGAGTAGCAGGGCTTTCCTTAAGTTTCTATCGTTTGCATTTAAAAAAGAGCGCCTTCACCTGAAGAAGCCCGGCACATTTCTGGAGCTCAGACGCTCATCCTAGGGCGGCCTGGCCCCTGCCTCCAATGGTGCAAACGCCAGAAGTGCTCCAGCTGCTGCTGCTGACCGTGGACAGAGGAGACAGAGGCAGCCCCCGTACCTTTCTCCTCAGCACTGCAGATGAGGTCCAACAAAAGTATTTTCTCCGGAGACAGTGAAGGGTGAATGAGCAAAAAAGGGCATTCGTGAGGATTATCTTGGACCCTTCAGGAAGGGTTGTGAGAAAAGGACCTAGGGGGCCAGCACCGCACTGCTTTTCTGATAAGTATCTCTGCCCTCATATGCGAGGGAGCCGGCGTCCGCAGAACTCGAACCATCAGCCTGTGGGCTAGCAAAACTCAGCCACTGCTGCAAGTTTTTGTCTTGTTAAGCAAGAGAGTGAGCGCCAGATCGGCTTTGTTAAGTGGCAGCCTCATTAATAATGTAAAATCTTGTAGCTGTCTTTCATTAGAATTTATCTGTACATCAACCACAAAATCAGTCAAAGACACTCATTTATAAGTTAATGCAAACCCTGAATTATTTAATAAGCAGCTAGATTAAGGCCTGCAATCCAGCCCAAGACTTTCCTTCTGTGGCCAGATGGCTCCTCCATAGCTTTTACATGGCTTCTAGTCTGAGGAAGCGGGCGGATGTGTAAAAGGCAGCAGGGGAAGATCAGGGCAGGGACAGGGGGATTTGGGATTATCCCTTCATTGCTCCAACAGGGAATGTCACAAAGTCTTCCAATAAAGTTAAATACAAACCAAAGAAAATGTATACCTAGAAAAACTTAAAAGAGAGTATTTTTTTTTTAATTAAACCGCAACTCTAACCACATTTTCATGGGAAAACCCCACAGAGAGTTTCCCATTGAAAATCAGGCCGGTGGTGCACAAGAGGCACTTAGTGCCCGTGTACACGGGTGCCTGCATTGAAGCAGCTGCAAATATAAACAGAATGTGCATGCGGGGCTCCTTCTGCATCCTCTCTCCCCCGACGTTTCTTCACCCACGGTGTCAACATTGTGGTTTACTTTTACCCATAGTGAGGGGGCAATTTGCAGTGGGACTTTTTATGTCAGCAAAGAGCTTCTTACCCATGGAAAAAGCTTTGAAAATTGTCATCGAAGTGATTAAATGGACAAAATCCAAAGAAATTGAGTCTTTGAAAATATGTTTCTTTAATAAACTATAGATTGGCAACCCTGGATACAAAGGGGGTATTGTTAAGCCACCCATGGGCATAACAGCGGGCTTTATGTGTATAAGAGGTGCTTTGAGCAAAGCCCTGTGGCTGTAACCCGATCACCTATGTGCCTTCACCCACAACTTCTGGCAGATGTTCTATAGGGGGAGGTTCAGGTGGGGATAGGAATTATGTACTGCTAGCAACCTGTGTGCACACTAGGGGACTTTACCCCAGCACTTTCAAACTGATTTTATGCACATAAAATTGCTTTAAAATTAAAGGTAAAGTCTGCATGTAACAGGTATGCACAGACATAAGAACATAAGACTTGCCATACTGGGTCAGTCCAAGAGTCCATCAAGCCCAGTGTCCTGTTTCCAGCAGTAGCCAATCCAGGTTACAAGTACCTGGCAGGATCCCAAGGGTTAGAGAGGTTCCAAGCTGCTTATCCCAGGAATAAACAGTGGATTTCTGCAACTCCACCTTAATAATGGTTAATGGACTTTTACTCCAGGAACTTGTCCAAAACTTTTTTTAAATGCAGCTACACTAATAGCTTTTACCACAACCTCTGGCAATGAATTTCTTTGTACTTTTTGAAAGAGTAAACAACTGATTAACGTTTACTTGTTCCACTCCACTCATTATTTTATAGACCTCTATCATATCCCCCTTCAGCCTTCTCTTCTCCAAACTGAAGAGTCCTAACCTCTTTAGCCTTTCCTCATAGGGAAATTGTTCCACCCCCTTTATCATTTTGGTTGCCCTTCTCTGTACCTTTTCTAATTCTGCTATATATTTCTTGAGATGTGACCAGAACTGCACACTGTACTCAAGATGATATTGCACCATGGAGCTATTCAGAGGCATTATATGATATTCTCTGTTTTATTCTCCATTCCTTTCCTGATAATCCTAGCATTCTATTTGCTTTCTTAGCTGCTGCTGCTGCTGCACACTGAGCAGAAGATTTCAATGTATTTTCAACAATGACACTTAGATCGTTTTCCTGAGTGGTGACTCCTAATGGGGAACCTTGCATTGTGTAGCTATAATTTGGGTTACTCTTCCCTAAGTGCATCACTTTGCACTTGTCCACATTAAATTTCATTTGCCATTTGCCTGCCCAGTCTCCCAGTTTTGCAAGGTCCTTTTGTAATTTATCACAATCCTCTTGTGATTTAACAACTTTGAACAATTTTGTATCAACAACAAATTTGATCACCTCACTTGTTGCCATTCCCAGGTTGTTTATAATTATATTAAAAAGCAGTGGTTCCAGAACAGATCCCTGGGACTCTCCACTATTCACCTTTCTCCACTGGGAAAATTTACCATTTAGCCCTACTCTCTGTTTCCTGTCTTTTATCCAGTTCCCAATCTGCAATAGGACAGTGCCCCCTATCCCAAGACTTTTTAATTTCCTAAGAAATCTCTCATGAGGGACTTTGTCAAATGCTTTCTGGAAACCCAAATACACCATATCAACTGGCTCACCTTTAGCCACATGTTTATTTATGTCCTCAAAAAAATATAGCAGACTAGTGAGGCAAGACGTCCCTTGTTTGAATCCTTGTTGACTTTGCCCCATTAATCTGTGTCTATCTGTATTTTCAGCAATTTTGTTCTTTATAATAGTTTCAACCTTTTTTCCAGGAACTGATATCAGGCTCACCAGTCTATAGTTTCCTGGATTACCCCTGGAACTCTTTTTAAAAATTGTCATTACATTGGCCACCCTCCAGTCTTCAGATACAATAGTTGATTTTAATGATAATTTACAAATTGCTAATAGTAGGTCTGCAATTTTATTTTTCAATTCTTTGATTTATACCATCTGGTCCAGGTGATTTGCTACTCTAGTAGTACACACATTGTTCTAAAATGACCCTCTAAAAGTGTAATTTTTAGCACCCTGTGTAGGGCTAAAGCCAGACTTTAGCCAAATTTTCATATTGGACTTAAGCACATCAATCCATATTGAAAATTCCTGGGTTGTGCCAATACGTGTGTGGACTTACATGCAAGAAGTTATACCTGTTGCCAAGCACATATAATGTATGTGTGTACATTTACAGGTTTGCTTTGAAAAATCATAAGTTTGCATATAAATGCTTTCCCCACCCCAATTCTTGGAGTTCCTCTTGCTAGTGCGGGTAAAAGTATCTGTGAAATTGTGTTTTGCACATACTTTTGATTTCTATAAAGCGATTTAATCAGAGTTTATAGGGTGAACCTTTTTGAAAATGACCCTCTAAAATGGCAATTTTATAACATCAAGGGTACTCACCTAATTATAAACAGTGTATTGCTAAGTACTGTTAAACACACAAAAACTGCCCCAAGCAGAGCTCAAACTACTATTGCACTATTTATTATACTTTGTGTTACAGCCTTACAGTATTTATTTATTCTCTATTTTCTGTTATAAAGCAAACACTATATCTGCCGAAACAGTATGCAATGAACTGTATTAAGTACCCTCCTTTGCCATTCTTACTCTCTTTAGTTACTGTGCTTTGTACCTCTTGAATACACTGTCCTACCATAGCATGCTTTCATCTCTGTTATTGGGAAAGTGTGATATAAATATATGTGCAAACTTTTTAAAATCAAAAGTATGCATATAAATCCAAACCCAACCCTAGCTCTGTCCCCTGGAATGCCTTTATTTTTGTGCATATAAAAGTATGCATGAAATCTAAACTCAGGACTTAGGGACTAACTACTGCTTATTACCAGCTTTTGTAGCATGGGATGTATTTAATGATTGTGTGCTTGCCAAGTACTTGTGACTTGGATTGGCCACTGTTGGACACAGGATGCTGGGCTTGATGGACCCTGTGTCTGATTCAGTATGGCAACTTCTTAACAAGTCATTTATTTATTTATTTATTTATTTATTTATTTATATACCATTGCTAAGTTAAATACCGTCGCAACGGTTTACATGTAGGCACATATTTAATGAGGGTAAAAGCGTACTATAGTACATTCTAACAGGTGCCTTAAAGGTTCGGTTACAATATATCATTAGACATAGTCATTTAGCGAAGTAGTTCATGATCAATTGTACCAAGGTACTTACACCGGTAGTTTTATCACACATAGTATTATAGTTATGTTTTATTGTGGTGTAGAGTTCATAGACTAATCTACTGTACAGTCCTAAGGACTGTATGTCGGTGCCTTTCTGTCTTTTCCTGAAATATTTCTCTCTAGTCTCCTGTCTCTTTGTAAAATGCTTGTTTAAAAAGCATATATATAGAACACCCAAAATTACAAAGCCCAAAAGAGGTCCTCTCTTAAATTATCAAAATATCAACCATCAGAGGACAGTAGGACACTATATTCTTTTATGTACACAGATGTCCGGTATTGCTCATTAGGTTACACCATAAATTGGTGATAGCCTTATCGGTACAAATACCGTTTTTAATTTTTAATTTTTCTTTGTGTTATTTCATATTCAAATGCAATTTTTTAAATATCCTTTAATGATATCCCTCCACCGAAGGTGTTCTTTTAAAAGTAATACTGGTCTTTCTCAAATAGCGCTCTCTTGTACGGTCACCATCTATCGCCTTCCTTAATGTTATTTTGTACTTAGCTATATTTGATTAGAAGTTATCTTCTCTTAAACAAGCCATTCATGATAGCGAAACTGAGCCGTCAGCCCAACACTGGCAGTGTTTCGACCATCCCGTCTTCCTCAGGGACTAAGAGAGCTACACAAAATTCAATAACCATAGTTACTTGCGAAACTTTCAATTCCCGGAACATCTCCCCCTTGTGTACATAAACTTATAAAAACTTACGTTTTCGCTATATTTCTAGCCTTAAAAACAGTATTTGTACCGATAAGGCTATCACCAATTTATGGTGTAACCTAATGCGCAATACCGGACATCTGTGTACATAAAACAATATAGTGTCCTCTGTTTGTTGATATATTTATATATAGAAACCTGTGTTTTATGCAAGTAAATGACTTAGAAAAATCACTGAGTGCTTCAATCAAATCACAAGAGCAGCTACAACATAGGCATTAGTGCTTGCTCCACACACACATACAAATCTAGTCTGCCCATCCACACAGCTGCTCAGTTCTACAATCCCTACCACTCCCTCAGAGATCTCCTGTGCTTATCCCATGCTTTCTTAAATTCAGGTACTGTCCTCTCCACCACCTCCTCAAAAAGGCCATTCCATGCATCCACTACCCTCTCTTTAAAGAGATATTTCCTAAGATTACTTCTGAGTTTACCTCCTTTCACCCTCATCCTCTGACCCCTCATTCTGGAGCCTCCTTTCCATTGAAAGAGGCTCACTTCCTGTGCATGGAAACCTCTGAGATATTTGAATGTCTCTATCATATTTCCCCTATCTTGCCTTTCCTCCAGGGTGTACATGTTTACATCTTTAAGTCTATCCCCATATGCTTTATAATAAAGACCACTGACCATTTTAGTTGCCACCCTCTGGACCAACTCCATCCTGTTTATATCCTTTTGAAGGTGCGGTCTCCAGAATTGAACACAGGGACCTATACAGGGGCATTATCATCTCCCTTTTTCTGCTGACCATTTCTCTCCTTATGCAGCCAAGCATCTTTATGGCATTTTCTGTTGCTTTATCCACCTGTTTGGCCACCTTGAGTTCATCAGATACAATCACCCCCAGATCCCGCTCTTCCTTTGTGCTTAGAAGAATTTCACTTCCAATACTGTACCTGTCCCTTGGGGTTTTGCATCCTAAGGGCCTGATTTTAATAAGAATTTACGTGCATAAAACTGGATTTTACTGGAGTAAATGGCTTTTGAAAATTGCTACGATAGCCTGTTACATTTACACACATAACACCTTTGAAAATTACCTCCTAAATGCATTACTCTGCATTTTTTAGCATTAAATCTTAGCTGCCAGTCTTTAGACCATTCCTCAAGCTTCACTAGATATCCCTCTCCATGTTTCCCATACCTTCCTGGCTGTCTATCCTGTTGCAGAATTTGGTGGCAAAAAGATAAAACTTTCCCGATAGTCCTTCCGAAATGTCATTTACTAAAATGCTGAAAAGAACCGGTCCAAGGACTGATTCCTGTGGCACAGCTCTAGCAAAGCCTCCCTCCTTGGAGAGACCTTAATGTATTATTACCCTTTGTTGCCTCCCACTCAGCCAGTTTCTAGCCCATTCAGTCATTTTAGGGCCCATATTCAAAGGGCGTTCAGGTTGTTTATGTGGAACTGTGTAGGTGACTTATAAATAAACTGAGCGCCCTTGGTATGGATCCTAGAGTGACTTAATATACACTTTACAGCACATTCCAAAATCCCAAGTGCAGTGCATTCTAGATGCTTTTTATAAGCTTGGCTGCGCTGCATTCTCTGCACATTTTTGGTACAATTCAAAAAATTGAAAATTGTTATTAATGTTGAGAATTAAGTGACTGCCTGTCCATCTCTCTGTCACAGGAGCTGACCACAAAGGGAGGGGAGCAGAAAGAAATAGGTGCAGACCAGGCTGATGGGTGTGAGGGCCATGCATAGGGGAAATTTGGATGCACATGGATGAGTTCAGTAGGAGGAGTGGTGGGAGGAGGAAGTATAGAGGTGGTTAGAGTCTGTCTTTTGCCTAGGGTGAGCGCCCAGGGCACTGGGTGAGGAGGGACACTGCTGGTCCAGGCTCACTACCAACACTGTCCCCTGTGGTGCGCTCCATGTGTGGCTGAGCAGGTGTTCCTTAAGCAGCAGTGCTCGCTGCACCTTAGGCCGTGCAGACCCAGGCCCAGACCTAGCTCTTGACCCCAGTGGGAGATCTGGAGGAACAGCAGGAGCTGAGCCACTGCTCCTTTCCATCTGTGTCAGCACTCTCAGCACGTCCACATCTCACGTGCCAGCACTGTGGGATCGTCATACAGGAAGTGCCCACTTGTGAGCTTGCAAAGCCAGTGCAAGATGGGGGAGAAGTGTTAGTATCAACTCTGCTGTTAAATATAGATTTTGCAGGGGGAATGAGCGGATGTGGTGGCTGCAGTGGGAAAGGGTGTGCAGGCAGATTCTGCAGCAGAGATGATACTTGAGATGGTAGTAAGTCGGGGAAGAGGATGCTGGGATGGGGGATAAGAAGCGAGGGTGAGGCTGCTGGGGAGGGAGGGGGTAAGAGGCAGGACAGAGGATGCTGGGGATGGGGTGGCAATTAAGAGGAAGGGGAGAGAAAGCTGGGGATGGGAAAGTAGGAGGCAGGAGAGGATGCTGGGGAAGGGAGGGCAGTTAAGAGGCAGGTGGGAGGAAACAGGGGATGGGGGGGGGGGGGTTTTAAGAGGTAGGGGAGAGGATGCTGGGGATGGGGAATGGTCAAGAGACAGGGGAGAGAAACCTGGGGAGGAGGTAAGAGATTAGGGGTGGATGCTGGGTGTGCTAAGGAGGCAAGGGGTCCCCACCTTCGAGGTTCACTTGCACTCCTCCTGCCTCTTCTCCCAATCTATGCCAAGGGGCAGGGTGGGAATCAGGTGGAGCCGGCCCTGAGCAGAGCTCTATAAACCCCCTGGGTCTCGTGGTCATTTTCCTGTCAGCAGGGACGCCCTGTGTGCTTGTCTGGAATGTTACTGGGGTTGGTGATCTGAGCTCTCCGTAAAAGAACGGCCTTTTCTTATGCTTCACGTATGAACACCGTGACCCATTCAGATCCTGAGTGCTTCGTGGTACCGGCAGAGCTTGGAATACAATGGGCAAAGAATAAACCTTGAACGTATAAGCTTCATCTTGCCACTGAGAGAGAGGCCGGAAGAAGAGAGAGATCCTTCTTGTACACAGTGTGTATAAGAAGACGATGATTTTGAAAAGTGCTTTTTATTGCTCTGCTTAATTCGTGTCTCATGAGGGCTGCCTGTGTGTTATAATGAGATGTAGGAACCTGGGAGTTCACTACCTCTACCTGACATGAAAACAACAAAGGAAAAAAACAAAGCAACACAGGAACGCCTGTAAACCCGAAGGCCTCCAGCCTGAGCTTCCTCTGTGTGCAGGATGCCTGACTCGCCCAAATCTGTGACTCAGAGAGGAAAAGATCCGCATCTTGCAGCTCTTTCTTTATTTTGGTTTTTCAGGCCCTTCAGAGTGGATTGCATTCAGGGACTGCAGGTATTTCCCAGTCCCTAGAGGGCCCACAATCTGTTTATACCTGAGGCAGTGGAGGGTGAAGTGACTTGCCCAAGGTCACAAGGAGTGGCAGTGGGATATGAACCCTAGTTTACTGCTGCACTAACCACTAGGCTACTCCCCTCCTGGCTCAGGTCTTCTGCTTCCTGAGCAGGCCGAGCCCCAGTCACTGGTGTAATGCGAACACCTGGTAGCTGAATTCAGGACCCAGAAAGATCTTGATGTGTGACTCCCAGCAAAGCACTATCACTGCAGTGACTGGACTAATATAAGATGTGAGTGGGTATAAAATAGGAGGAAAATCCAAATGAAGCCTCACGGCACAAGATCCTAGCCCCAGTTCTGACTAAGCTGGACGTCCAAACGTGCAGGAGGAAACTCAGCGAAAAATGCAACCATAACTACATCCTGTGTTTGAAAAATGTGACTCTGAGGCCCTGTACATCAGAAAACAAAATAGATGCCTGTGGTAGCTCAAGTGGCAAGAGGATGGGGCACAGCCAGAGGAAAGCACAGTAGACACTGGCTGTGACTTCAGTGCAGTTTATTTACAGTGCAAATGGCTTCAAATAAACTGGCAGCAGACCTTGACTTCAGGTATTAGGTGCATCAGCAGTGCACCCAAAACACATAGGGCCAGATTTTCAAAGGGGTATGCACGTACCCCCCGAAAACCTGGCCCAAGCTCCCCCTGCGCGCGCCGAGCCTATGTTGCATAGGCGGCCGGCGCGCGCAAAGCCCCGGGACGCGCGTAAGTCCCGGGGCTTTCCTGGGGGGGGCGTGTTGGGGGGAGGCGTGTTGCGGCTGGCGCGTCATCGGGTGCGTTCTGGGGGCGTGGCCGCGGCCTCTGGACCAGCCCCCGGACCGGACCATGGAGCGCCGGCGGCCAGCCCGGCGCGCATGCAACAAAGGTAGGGGGGTGGGTTAGGTAGGGGAAGGTGCGGGGGGTGGGGGTTGGGGTGGAAAGAAAGTTCCCTCCGAGGCCGCTCCAATTTCGGAGCGGCCTCGGAGGGAACGGAGGCAGGCTGCGCGGCTCGGCGCACACAGGCTGCCGATTTTGGGCAGCCTTGCGCGCGCCGACCCCGGATTTTAACAGATACGCGCGTATCTATTGAAATCCGGCGTACTTTTATAAAATCTACCCTATAGTGCAGTACAGTCTTTATATGGAAACTGCAACAAGCAGCAGCACAGCCTAGCTACAAGTCTCAAAACCAATAGTACATCTCACTTTAGCTTCAAGGAGCAGTTACTCTTCCGACATAACATGTCCTAGCATATGGAACTATCTCCATGCTCACTGGGGCCTCCCTAAGCCTTCCAGGCCCTGAGGTTTTATGCTATGGTGAAGGGCTCCTCCCTTCACCAAGATTCACCCATAAGGAGGACCGGGCAGGCTAGCTGTGCCTGGTCCTTTAAGGTAGACTGAGGGAGATTCCTATACACTCCTTCACATACCCTCCTCTCAGCTCAGCCTTGCCGGGATGAGCATTTGCTTGTACAAGGGACACCTCTCTTGACAGGAAATCTGCATTCGCATTCTCCTTTCCTGCCCTGTGTTGTATTTCTGTAGTTGAAAGGCTGCAGAGCCAGGAACCACCGCATTACTCTTGCATTGGATTCCTTATTCCTGTTAATCTATAAGAGTGGTTGATGGTCCGTTATGAGCATAAACTGCTGCCCCAACAAGCACAAGGCCTCTAAGGCCCACTTGACCACCAAGGCCTCCTTCTCAATAGTTGAGTACCATCTCCCATGTAGCATCAGCTTCCAGCTGATGTATGCCACAGGATGTTCTTGGCCATCCTTCTTCTGGGCCAAAACGGCCCCCAAGCCGACTTGCACTATGAAGGGTTCAGTGAAGTCCAGGCTGATCAGGACCGGTTCAAAGCATATTGCCTCCTTCAGGGTTCTGAAGGCCTTTTCCACTTCCTCCAATCACTGGATCTTCTCTGGTGCTTTCTTTACCAGTAGCCTTGTGAGAGGTTCCACCTTCTCTGAATAGCTAGGGATAAACCTCCTATAATATCCCATAAGGCTAAAAACACTCTCATAAGAACATAAGAACATGCCAAATTCGGTCAGACCAAGGGTCCATCAAGCCCTGCATCCTGTTTCCAACAGTGGCCAATCCAGGCCATAAGAAACTGGCAAGTACCCAAAAACTAAGTCTATTCCATGTTACTGTTGCTAGTAATAGCAGCGGTTATTTTCTAAGTCAACTTAATTAATAGCAGGTAATGGACTTCTCCTCCAAGAACTTATTCAATCCTTTTTTAAACACAGCTATACTAACTGCACTAACTACATCCTCTGGCAACAAATTCCAGAGTTTAATTGTGTGTTGAGTGAAAAAGAACTTTCTCTGATTAGTTTTAAATGTGACACATGCTAACTTCATGGGGTGCCCCCTAGTCTTTCTATTATCTGAAAGAGTAAATAACCGATTCACATCTACCCATTCTAGACCTCTCATGATTTTAAACATCTCTATCATATCCACCCTCAGCTGTCTCTTCTCCAAGCTGAAAAGTCCTAACCTCTTTAGTCTTTTCACATAGGGGAGCTGTTCCATTCCCCTTATCATTTTGGTTGCCCTTCTCTGTACCTTCTCCATCGCAATTATATCTTTTTTGAGATGCGGTGACTGGCACCCAGGTTATCACTTCAATCTTTTGGGTCTGTGGATGGACCTTGCCTTTCCCCAGGGTGTAGCCAAGATACTAGACCTCTTGCCCTCCTAGCAAGCCCTGCTTTCTTCAGACTGGTTAATATGGCCTGGAGTTGGCTAAGATGGGTCTTCCAGTTATGGCTGTAGATCACAATCTCATGTAAATAGGCGGCAACATACCCTTGATGTGGGTGGAGCAGGTGGTCACTCAACCATTGAAACATAGCGGGGCACCAAGAAGGCCAAACAGGAGTATCGTGAACTGGAACAGCTCAGTGGGCATCGAGAACCCCTTGGTAAGATCGAGGGTAGAGATGAACTGGGAGGACTCCAAATGCTCAATCAGTTCATCCACTCATGGCATTGGATAGGCATCTAGTTTTGAGACCTTGTTGACCTTTTTGAAATCAATACAGAACCTGATGCTGCCATCTGGCTTTGGCACCAATATGATGAGTGAGGACCAGTCACTGCTGGACTCCTCAATTATGCCGAGTTGGAGCATCTCCTTCACTTCGGCTTCGATGACACAGCGTCTGGCTTCAGGGATCTGATAAGGTCACTTGCATACCACCACTCCTGGAGATGTAATAATATCATGTTGTACCGGCTGGGTTCAACCAGGCAGGTTCGAAACAATCTCTCTGTTTTTCTCTACCAACTGCTTCAAGTCAGCTTTCTGTATGGTGGACAGCTCTTCTCTGAAGGGTACTTGGATTTGCTCTAGTTGTGGCCTGACCTCTGGGACAAATTCTCCTTCCTAAACCATGTCACACTCTTGCGACACCCATTTCTTCAGGAGGTTTATGTGGTAGATTTGGGTCTTCTTTTGCTTATCTGGCTAAGCTATCTTGTAGTCCACATGCCCTGTTTTCTCCAGGACTTCGTAGGGTCCTTGCCATCAGGCTAATAGCTTTCTTTCTGAAGATGGAAGGAGGACAAGGACCCAATCCCCCAGTTGGAATAATCGCTGGACTGTGGGGCGAGTATAAGCTTGAGCTTGAGAACTCTGAGCCTTTTCCAGACACAGGTGAGTTTCTCACCAGCCTTCTTTAAGCGATTTTTTACTCTGAGCACATAGTCCACTATGTTCTGTCTGGGATTCGCTTCCTATTCCCAGGTCTCACGAGCTATATCCAGAATTCTTCTTGGTTTCCTTCCATATAATAACTCAAATGGGGAGAACCCCACTGAGCTTTGTGGTACTTCGCGGATTGCAAACAGCAAGTAGGGTAGTAGTATGTTCCAGTTCTTTCCATCTTCATTCACAAATTTTCTTAAAATCTGTTTGAGGTCTGATTGAAGCACTCAACCAGGCCATCCATCTGCGGGTGATATAGCACGGTCCAGAGAGTCTTCACTTTGAGCAAGGTGCAGAGTTGTTTCATGACCTTGGAGACAAAAGAGATACTCTGATCTGTCAGGTTTTCTTTGGGTAAGCCAAGTCATGAGAACACATCCATTAGAGCAATCTAAATGGCACTGCCTCCGGATACCTTGAGGCATAGTCCAAGATGATGAGGAAATACTTATTCCCTTGGGTCGTTCTTTCCAGTGGCCCCACAAGATCCATGCCCACCCTTTCAAAGGGGGTCTCTATTATCGGCATGAGTATGAGAGATGCCGCCTGTACCTCAGCAGGCTTTGTGAGCTGACAGGTAGGACAGGACTGATAATACAATTGGACCTGTTTATGAAGGCCAAGCCAATAGAATTGTGCCAGAATCTTTTCCTGGATTTTTTTCTCCCCCAGATAACCCCCTAGCAGGTGACTATGTGCTAATTGCATAACTTGTTGTCGATAGGGCTTGGGCACCAGGAGCTGTTCTACTACTTCCCCTTCCTCATTCCCTTTTGTGACTCTATAAAATAAATCACCTTTCATTGTAAAATAGGGCAGGACAGGGTCTGCACTCTGTGCCCCTGGGACTACCTTCCCGTCCACCAGTTGTACCTGTTCGAGGGTCTGCTTTAAGGATTCATCCTCCCTCTGAGCCCACCTAAAGTTCCCCAGATCAAGCCATTCCCACTTCAGGGGGCCCAGTAAGATAGTCTGAGTGAGTGTTTGTCCTCCCTCCGACTCTGATCCCTCCTCCCCAGGTGGCTCTAAGTTAGCAGCATAGGTGTATTTGGCCTGATGGTGCTGCCATCAGGTCTTATAAGTCTTAGAATCCATATTGAAGAGATCAGGGTCCTCTAATGGAAAGAGCTCTGGGAACTCCAACTCCTCAGGGGTATGGTGGGGTACATCAGCTATAAACTGGTTCCAAAGAGACTTGAAATTCGGGCAGTTTTGTCCAACAATCATGGGGTAGGGTAGTCAAGGGAGTACTCCAACTTCCATCACGTCTTGACTGGCTGGGGTCTTTAAGTACACCCAGCTGGTAAGGTATTGTCGATGATCCCCATGGATACTTGCTAGCATCACCACTTTTTCATAGTCAATTTGGATCCGCTTCAGTAAATCTATTTATTTATTTATTTTTAAATGTTTATATACCACTTTTACAACAAATGTCGCTCAAAATGGCTTACAACTGTTAATATACATGTTATGCATGCTGTACACGGCAGACCGTGGTACGGTCCTCTCTCCTCTCTGCAGTAACTCCAGCACCTGGTTCCTCATCCCTGGTGGCGGTGGGCCGCTAGCTCCGTCCCGGTTCAGCCACCATGTCCATTGCTCCACGTCGGGCCTCTCCGCTTGGCCCGCAGAGAGACGCTGCTACTCGGCGCCGCGCCCTTCCCTAGGCACGCACGCATCACTAATACTTAAGTAGGGCCCTCGGCGGGAACCGAGCTGTGGCCCCGGATGAGGACGTCAGCAGAGCATTGGTTCTTAAGCCTGGGCTCTTCTCCCTAGCTTTGCTTTTGCAACAGGTCTCCTCGCTGGTCAAGTACTCGTTGCCTCCTGAGAGATTCGTCTCACTCCCGTGTTCCTGTTCCTCGCTGATCCTGGTTCCTGACTCCTTGCTCCTATGTTCCTGCTCTTCACCTTTCCTCGGATTGCCTACACGGACTTTGACTCTGCTTTGCCTGACCACGCCGTTGACTCTCTCCAAACCCGGACCTCTGTTTCACCTGACTATGCCGTTGCCTCTCTCCAGACCCAGACTTCTGCATTGCCTGACTTCGTTGTTGCCTCTCTCCAGACCCAGACCTCTGCATTGCCTGACTTCGTCGTTGCCTCTCTCCAGACCCAGACCTCTGCATTGCCTGACTACGTTGTTGCCTCTCTCCAGACCTAGACCTCAGCATCGTTTGACTACGCTTGACTATCTCCGTGATCAGATTTCAGCCTTGCTTGCCACCGCTTCCAGATTGCCACCAGCTCTGACTCAAACCTGTTTCTCGATGCCTCTTCAGCCTATTTCCTGGACTTGGTCTATTCAGGCTTCAGCCTGCTCTTGCTCGGGCATCCCCTGTCTGCCTTCATTCCTTTGGCACCCGAGTCTCCAGGACACTACCTTGTCCAGTGTAAGACTGTACCATCTCCTTCCTGCTGTCTCTGGGCTGATTTCAATCTCCTCATCGACCATATACAGAGGCCCACCTAAGTCCAGCTGGCTCCGGCACCCAAAGGCTCAAGCCGCGGGGAACGAGGGCTGGTATTGATGAAGCTCCAGCTGGCCTCTGATCATCAGCCCACTCCGCCTGCCGATGGTGGGGACCCGTAGGTCCCTACCTACGGGTTGCGTCAACCCCACCTCGGCCCAAGGATCCACCTCTGACGCAACAATACATAATAAAATAACCTAAAAAGACATACCATAAAACATTAAATATAAAAATTGTAGGGGATAAAATAAATGCAATCATAGTCTGGAGCGTTACAGAGCCTGAATGATGTAAAGATGCAATTAAATCTGCGAAGCTGAGTGCTAAACGTGAGCAATGAAGCTTACCAGGGAATGGAGAGTAATCTAAAGGCTAGTGAAAATATATATGTCTCTAGATTTTTTTTTAATTCCTTGGGCGATGTTATCTGCCTTAGGTGATCTGGGATAGAATTCCAGAGCGAGGGAATGGCAACTGAGAAGGTGCGCCTTCTGGTGATATCGAGCCTAGCCAGACAGACAGTTGGTATTTCTAGAAGATTTTTACATAGAGAGCATAGTTGCCTGCTGGGTTGGTTAATGCAAAGTAGTGTACAAAGCCAAGTAGAGGAATCATTATGTATTAGGTTGTGTATGATGGAAAGGACTTTATATTGTATTCTGTAGTGAACCAGAAGCCAATGTAACGAATGTAAGATTGGGGTAATATGATCTTTCTGAGAGATACCAGTTAAGATGCGTGCTGCAATATTTTGAATTAGTTTAGAGGGCAAAATGCATTGTCATGAAGACCAAGGTAGAGAGTGTTACAATAATCTATACCTGTGAGAATGAGGGATTGTAGGACAGTGCGAAAGTCATCAGCAAATAATAGAGAGCAAAGATGTTTTAACATGTGGAGTTTAAAGAAAGAATTTCTGACAGTAGTAGAGATGTGATAAGACATGATTAGACTTGAGTCTAGGATTACCTGAAGGTTTCATGCTTTACAGACAATGGGAATGGATAGGTCGTCTAGAGACAGATGGGAAGGAAGTGATATGTGTGCCTGAGTTTGAGACCGATATGGAGACTTTGATTGACCCAGAATCCTCTGCTGCCTTGGCCTGCTTGTAGTTCTGGTCATGTGAACCTTAAATGCCCTATTGACCCTAATTTGGATAAATTCCAGGAGACATCTGGACAGCAGATAGAGCTCTCCAAAACTTGTGATGGATGGTCATTGGGTCACAATGAGCAGAGGGAAAAGGTCAGAATCTCAGGCTAATATTCCAACTATAGTAGCACCTGAACAAACAGCTTAAGTCTTGGAGATCTCTCTGGGTGTGAAGAAAATGACAGGACAAAGGACTAACGGAAGATCGATGTGAACATCAGGCATGTGGGCCCCAATTTGGGAAGGGGATCAGAGTAATATAGGTCTAATTTATCTTGTTTTGACATGAGAAACTGTGTACGTGATACTCCCATTGGTTCTTGCAATTCACGGATTGAGACTGTCTATGTTATCTATAAAAAGAAGATTTCACTAATGTATGGGGAAAGACACAGATAGTAGTGCTTCTCATGAGCATCTGGCCAGAGAAGCCCTACCCTTCTGTTCCTCCCAAGGGTACCTGTATCGCTTATTGATATACAATAAAAAATTAATATTTGCTTTTCTCCAAATATTTTGGTGTGGTATCCTTGTGTCCGTGGAGAACGCCTTAAGCGTGATTTAGCGCTTAACAGAGGGCTGCAAGAAGAATGGGGGATAGTAGAAAGATGAAGAATTTCTGTTTTGGATATATTTAGTTTGAGACAGTTGTGAGATAACCACATATTAATGGTTTTAATATATAAACATATGGTAGAGAGTGTAGTAGACCACGATGAGGAGTAAGGTACGAAAAACTGAATGTTGTCTGCATTAATCTTAAATTGAATATTAAGACTGTTGAGAAGATGGCATAGCTGTATTAAGTAGATGTTTATCATTTTGGTCTCCCTTCTCTGTACCTTCTCCATGCAACTATATCTTTTTTGAGATGCGACGACCAGAATTGTACACAGTACTCAAGATGCGGTCTCACCATGGAGTGATACAGAGGCATTATGACATTTTCCGTTTTATTCACCATTCCCTTCCTAATAATAATTTATTTATTTATTTTATTTACGGTTTTTATCTACTGACATTCATAGGTACATCATGCCGGTTTACATAGAACAGTATTAACAGGAAAGAGAGTTACATGAAATTGGAGCAATGGTAACAAAAAAGTTAAGGAATTTCAGGAATTTCAAGAGATAGGGTAAATGCAATAAAATAACAATATGAGAACATAGAGAATGGAGAAACCAACTGTGATGTTACAAAACAATTCCTAACATTCTGTTTGATTTTTTGACTGCTGCAGCACACTGAGCTGATGATTTCAATGTATTATCCACTATGACTCCTAGATCTTTTTCCTGGGTAGTAGCTCCTATTATGGAACCTAACATCGTGTAACTTCTGGATGGATTATTTTTCCCTATATGCAACACCTTGCACTTGTCCACAATAAATTCCATCTGCCATTTGGATGCCCAATCTTCCAGTCTCACAAGTTTCTCCTGCAATTTATCATGATCTGCTTGTGATTTAAATACTATGAATAATTTTGTATCAGTCAGTCACTCCTGTACATCCTGTACAATGAGTTACAGCAGATTATATCTGTCTGTATCATACCCTGTCTTTGTATCTCCTATCCCCCACGCCCTCACCCCAGAATCACTCCTGTACATCCTGTATAATGAGTTACAGGAAATTATATCTGTATTGCATTTTCTATTTGTGTCTCATCCTCTTGTTCTATCCCTCCACAGTCTTTTATAACGTCTGCTTGCAATGACATTAAGGACCTCAAAACCCTGGCCTTAATTTACCCCAGGCAATTAGTGAAATAAAACCCAAATAACTTTTGTAAAAGCAAATATTCAGGTGATATTTGGCAAAAAATAAATATTCATTACAGCCTGAACAAAGCTGTTCATAGCCCATGGGATGATTTACCAAGAATGTTGGTTAATACTCTGCACTCCACCCAGAACACTAATGCATTTTTATATGCCCCTGGGAATAACACCTGCCCCAGGCTGGAGCACTGCTGCAACTGCACCGTGGAGCAATTTCAGGGCTTTATAAGATATTATTGCACTTATTCAGTAATTACAGCCATTCATCAGGAGGGCGGATAACATTCATATCTCCATGATATTAAGTCGGAGGGTGCACAGAAAAGCAGTTTTTACTGCTTTTCTGTGCAGTTTCCCGGTGCCCGAAGAAATTATTTATTTATGTATTTATTTATTTATTTAAAAACTTTTCTATACCGTCGCTAAGTTATATACCATCGCAACGGTTTACAAATAGGCACATAGACTAAGGTAAGTAAATGTAGGATATCTTACATTCTAACAGGTGCCAATAAAGTTCGGTTACAATTTCATAAATAAAATCATTATTTGAGTAATGTTGGTCAAGTCCAGGTATATTATTGAGTTACTATCGCTTTGAAATATTACTTCTTAAATATAGGATTGAAAGGTAGGCGCTAATTTCTGAAAGTAAAATGTGCGGCTTGACTGCACATTTTACTTTCTGTATCATGCGTGAATACCTAATAGGGCCATCAACATGCATTTGCATGTTGCGGGCGCTATTAGGTTCGGGGGGGGGGGGGGGGTTGGACGCGCGTTTTTGGCCCTTACTGAATAACGCACGTCCAATCGAGGGTTAACAGTGCACTCCGTCTGAGCGCACTGTACTGTATCAACCCGAAAGTTAGGGACTTAGCACTGATTTTCAGAATTGAGCACCTAACTTGGGAGGCTAAATCTAAGCAAATAATTTGCAGTCCTTAATTTAGCATTCTAAACTTATGTAAATTTTTAGCTGAAAACTTAGACCCATAAGTTTAGCAGAAAACAGGCACCTAACTTGGGCCTAGATTCATCAAATTGTTATAAATATAGCGGAATTAGTGCCCATGATACAAAAATGGACATGGTTAGGATAATTTTCTGTCTATCGCATCGCATAGGCAATTTACCCGTGGGGTGTTGCGTTATCGCTTCACGCATTGCCTCAGTGCGTACTGCATTGCATCAGCATATCGCGCATAGATTAGTGCGTGGTACATTATTTTTCTAGTTTATATATACCTGCTTCCTGCAGCTGCTTCTTTGAGGGTGTGTCAGGTGTCTGGAGAGAGGAGAGGAGAGAAGGTGAGTTGGTGGTCGTTGGTTGGAGGTCATTAATGATTTCTGAGTGCAGTATCCTGTGGCTTCTTTGTTTATCATCTGTTTCCCTTTCCCTTGGCCTTAATCTATGTGTGTGAAAGATTTTGTTAGTTTGTCTGTCTGTCTTTGTCTTTGGTTGAGGCGGAGGAGGAGTGCTGAGGTGTGGTGGTGACATAAATCCGTAGGTGTGTTTTATTTCTAGGGAGCAGAAAGGTGCAGCTTTAGGTGTCCAGGACAGAGAGTAAATGCTGTAAATGGAAAGCCTGTGGGGTGTGAAGGGCAAGTAACACTAATGACCCCCACAACTGTGGCTGTGGGCTGTGGGGTTGGTCTAACCTACACAACTCCACCACTCCTCCTCAGTTGTCACAGAGCCGCTGATACGCTGTTAGAGCAGCCAGCAAGTTGGCAAAGGTGCATAATGCACAGGTTGTGTACAGGACAAGTCATGCTGGGAAAATCGCCTGCTGACCCTGTCCCTAAAATCAACTGCAGAAATGTGCCACCACTTCTATGTGTGCCCACTTAAATATATCAAGCTACACGTGGCAGCATCTTTGTAGGCGTCATCTGCCAGCCTATACACGTGGCAGAGTAAGGCACAAAAGATGTGGCCTGTTGTAGCAGCCTCTCTGTGGAGTGTCCAGGATTTGTTCTACAGCGAGGAGGGTTAATAGGCCACAGACTTGAAAAAAGGAACCTCTATTAGGAGCGCTAGCAGGCCTCAAGCAAACGGGATGGAACAGCTCCCCTATGAGGAAAGGCTAAAGAGGTTAGGGTTGTTCAGCCTGGAGAAGAGACGATTGAAGGAGGATATGATAGAAGTCTACAAAATCATGAGGAGTCTAAAATTGGGTAAATGTGAATCGGTTGTTTACTCTTTCGGATAACAGAAGGACCAGGAGGCACTCCATGAAGTTTGCAAAGTAGTACATTTAAAACTAATTGGAGAAAATTCTTTTTCACTCAACGCATAATTAAGCTCTGCAATTCATTGCCCGAGGAAATGGTTAGTGCAGTTAGTGTAGCAGGGTTTTAAAAAGTTTGGATAAGTTCTTGGAGGAGAAGTCCATTAACTGCTATTAATCAAGTTGACTTAGGGAATCACCACTGCTATTACTGGCATCAGTAGCATGGGATCTACTTAGTGTTTGGGTACTTGCCAGGTACTTGTAGCCTGGATTGGACACTGCTGGAAACAGGATGCTGGGCTCGATGGACCCTTGGTCTGACCCAGTATGGCAACTTCTCATGTTCGTATGATTCTATGTTCTTATGATTCTGGGATGGGGAGCAGGAGATAGAGGACAAGGTATGATACAGACAGGGTATGATAATCTCCTGTAAATCACTGTACAGGATGCACCAAGAGGGATGTCTGTGGGGGCTGGAAGTTCAGGTAGAAATACAGTCAGAGGGTGTGATACAGATAGATAGTAAGCTCCTGTAACTCACTGTACAGAAGGCACAGACAGAGTGTGTTATAACCTCCTGTACCTCACTGTACAGCATGTGCAGCAGTAATGTGGGATGGGGAGGGGAGATCATATACTTCTCTCTCTTCTCCCATACAAACTCCAATACATTTGACTGCCTGGAATAGGGGATGATTAGTTATGATTATAATTCATTCACACACAGTGCTGCACAGTCTCTTTTCCATGGAGCTTACAATCTAGTCAGGACACAGAAAACAGACAAATAAGATGGTCTGGGATTTTTGTTTGAGGTTCTGAACTCCATTATTATACAAACTGGTTAAAACAAGCAGAGAGAGGACCAATTGTAAGATTTAGAAGTTTCTTTAAAAAATGGGTTTTAAGCAGAGGCGATAAGAACATAAGAACTGCCATACTGGGTCAGTCCAAGGATCCATCAAGCCCAGTATTTTGTTTCTCAGTGGCTAATCTAGGTCACAAGTACCTGGCAAGTTCCCAAATATTAGACAGATTCCATGCTGCTTACACTTGGGAAAAAGCAGTGCATATCCTCAAGTCTTCTTGGTTTATGGACTTTTCCTCCAGGAGCTTGTCCAGTCCTTTTTTTAAATCCAGCTACACTAACTGCCTCAACCACATCTTCCAGCAATGAATTCCAGAGTTTAATTGTGTGTTGACTAAAAGAAATTGCCGCACTGCCAAATATAGCCGGATATCTTAAAGTTAGCCAGAAAAGTATATCCAGCTAACTTTAGGACAGATCTGCAGCATGAGCAAAGTTAGCTGGATAAGTTTTCCAGCTAATTCTGAATATTGGAGTTAGCTGGATAATATATCTAGCTAACTCATCTGGTTCTCAGAACTCTTATCCAGCCAAATTCTAGCCAAATACTTATCCAGCTAGTATTTAGCTGAATGACTTCTTAGTTGTCCATCTAAATGTGTTTGAATATGGACTTCTGCATTTTTTGAAACTGTAAACTAAACAACCAATTCACATTTATCCTTCAACTCCACTCATGATTTTATGAAACTTTATGATATAACACCCTGAAGAGCCCTAACCACATTAGCTATTCCTCATAGGGGAGCCATTCCATCCTGTTCATCATTTTGTTGTCCTTCTCTGTACTTTTTCTAGATCAACTATATCTTTTTTGAGATGTGGTGTTTAGAATTGCACATAGTACTCTAGGTGTGGTCATATAGTAGAGCGATACAGAAGTATTATGATAGTCTCAGTTTTATTCTCCAGTCTCTTCCTACTACTACTTCTACTCCTCCTCCTCAACACTACTGTAGTGCTGTTTGACGTACACAGCACTGAACAAAAAATACATAAGAGACTTACAATCTAATCAAGACAAACATATAGAGCAGAGGAGACTTGGGGAATTTCATTTATTAAGAAAATGGTTAAAATTAATAAGGCTGTAAGCTAGATAATCAGGGGTTAAGATTTAAAAGCAGCCTTATAAAGATGAGTTTTCAGATGGGATTTGAATAATGCAGAGAGGGAGCATGGTGCTCAGGAAGTCTATTCCAGGCACACGGCGGGCGCAGCCAGGCGGAGAGCACGGAGTCGGGAGTGGGCAGTAGAGGAGAAGAGCCCAGATACTAGTGACTTGTCTGATGAGTGGAGTGGATGAGGGGAGGAGGGTGTAGAGAGGAGAGGTAGTGAGGGGCTGCAGAGTGAAGGCTCTTGTAGGTGAGTAAGATGCAGGAGCCAATGCAGTGACTTCAGAGGAGGGGTTATGTGCATGTAGAGACTTTGGCGGAACATAAGTCGTGCAGCTGAGTTTAGGGCAGATTGCAGTGGAGAGAGATGGCTCGCTGGGAGACCTGCGAGGAGCAGGTTGCAATATCTAAGTGTGAGGAGATGAGAGAATTGATTAGGGTTCTGGTTCAGCACTGAGGAGTCACATTAGCTGTAAGTTGAATGGAGGTATCTGAAAGATTGGTGGGGTAGTGTTGTTATGCTTGGAGTCCTTATCTGATTAATAAATTCCGTTTCATCACAAATGATCCCATCTCTACTAGTTTCCCTCTTTCTTCTAATGCTGCTGTAATTAATAATCTGATATGTAATGTGATAGCCTGATCTGAAACCAGCCAATGCTGAGTGAAAGGGGGAGGGAGCTCTGAAAAGCCATGATCACAAGGAGATTCTGAGGCCAAACTGCAGTCACAGAGTCTTGCACACCTCAGCCAGTGCTCTGTGACCTGAGCGCCATTATCTCTAGTCCTCACTCGCGCCTCCGTGGAAAGAACAACCCTAAGACCCTTCCTTCTTGTATGTCTCATCTCTTCCAATCGGGCTGATTCAGTAAAATGTGCGGGAGAGCGGGCTCTCCGAGGCGAGCACCCGCTCTCCCAACGCCTGCCCCGGCAACTCTCCTGGGCTCGCGATTCAGTATGCAAATGAGGGCCCGCGCTAATAAGGAGGCGCTAGGGACACTAGCGCGTCCCTAGCGCCTCCTTATTGGCAGAAGTGGCAGCTGTCAACGGGTTTGACAGCCGACGCTTAATTTTACCGGCGTCAGTTGTCGAACCCGCTGACAACCACGGGTTCGGAAAACGGACGCCGGCAAAATTGAGCGTCCGTTTTCCGGGCCGCGGGCAGATTTAATTTTCTTCTTACGATTTAAAAATTTTTTTTTTATTTTTGGGGCCTCCGACTTAATATCGCTATAATATTAAGTCGGAGGGTGTACAGAAAAGCAGGTAGAAGGGGTAATAATAGCGCGTTGAAAATGCCCGTCCAAGCGGGGGCTAACGGTGCGCTCGGCCAGAGCGCACCGTACTGAATCAGCCTGAATGTGAATCCAAGGAAGGAATCTGTCCTCAGCTACCAGTGGCACTGACGGGCCTTCTAGCCTGCCCCCGTGCGATGACACGGCCAGTCCAAACTCACAGAGACTGGGCCGTGGCTAGTGGATGTGCAAGCAGGAAGGCGAGGCTTGGTGTCCGACAGACACAGGGCCAAGGCCACCCGCAGGCTGTCTACAAGTCACACATTTACCTAACTCTACGCAGGAAAGGCATGTGGGGGAGGCAGCTATTTATAGCCTGCTTCGGTTTGGACTTCTTTTTCTGCAAAGCTCTTCTCAAAATAGAAGCGGCAGTGAACGCTGCCTGGCTCTCCGCATTTCTTATTCCGTAGGGAAGAAGGGGGAGAAAGGGGAGGCTACAGGCCTGATGCACTCAGAGATTTTCCCGTAGCTGCTGATCGGGAGAAAGGCCCTCGGAGTTTGAGGGGGATGAAGCACATTCGGCTACCTTCAAGGCAAATAAAGATCCGTGCAATGTTTCTTGCGGATTCCAGGACTGCTGCAAAGCCGAACATCTGGGTCATCTGTTCTCTACCAAAGGAAAGGGGTTAGGAAATATTGTCCTTCCCCAAAATGTACCTCTTTATGGAATTAAAAACAACGAGAAAGCTTGCTGTGGCTCAGAAGCAGAACTGAAGCAGAAGGGAGAGAGGAAATGGCAGTATTCAAAGACTGAGAGTTACAGAGAAAGGAAGAGAGGTAGAGAGTTAATACTCATAGGTCAGGAAATACAAGCTGAAAGTTAATGGAGGGAGAAGGAGGAGTGAGATGGGTGGAGACTCAATAGTCATAGGGGAATGCAGGCTGAGAGTTAGAGAGGGAGAGAGTCAATATTCATTGGAGGGGGAATGCAGGGTGAAAGTTACAGAGGGAGGAGGAGGAGTGAGGGAGAGTCAGTTTTCCTAGGAGAATGCAGGCTGAGAGTTAAAGATGGAAGAGTGAGGGAGGTAGAGAGTCAATAGTCCTAGGGAAATGCAGACTGAGTGAGAAGGAGTGAGTTAATATTCATTGGAGGGGGAATGCAGGAGGAGGAGGAGTGAGGGATGGAGATTCAGTTTTCCTGGGAGAATGCAGGCTGAGAGTTATAGAGGGAGGTGGAGGGAGAGAATCAGTACTCACATAGGAGGGAGTGCAGGGTGAAAGCTACAGAGGGAGGAGGAGGAGGAAGGTGGAGAGGGAGAGAGTCCGTTTTCTCAGAAGGGTCAGACTAAGGTGCATGGAGCCCAGCATCCTGTCTCTGGTCCCACAAGCTGGATCCGAGTCCTGTTACTCCCTCCCAGGGATCGCCATGGCTTTCTTTAGTCTGCTCGTCGCCTTCACCACGCCCTCTGCTAACAGACTCCACAGCTTGGTTGTGCGCTGAGTGAGAGAGAATGTGCTATGATTTGTTTTGAATCCGCTGGTTATTGGTTTTATGGAGCGTCCCCCTTGTTTTACTATTATTTGAGAGAGTGGAATTATTTATTTATATTCCACTTTTCAGCCCCTCAGAGCAGATTACATTCAGGAACCGGAGGTATTTCCCTATCCCCAGAGGGCTCCCAATCTATCAAGCCCAATGCAATAAGACGAGCGCAAAAAAACCCAAAAAACGGGCGCTCATATTGAGGTTTCCTAACAGGCGCGGGCATCCACATCCCCTGTGTGCACCCGGTGCAATATCTCAACGAGCAGGAAAGTGGAGCTGCGTACAGAAAGGACCTCACTGCTGCTCAAAAGTTTATTGCATCGGGTGCACTGACGTCTAAATTGTGCGTTCCTAACGCAGGGAAGCAAATCACCCACGATTTTACAAGGGGTGCTTTAGCTAATCTTCAAGCTGCCCTCCACTGCTCCCTATAATGCTTATGTTAATCTCCCTAAACAGCTCTTCCCTACAAGGAGCCCACTTATCGCCAGGCAGGAACAAAGTTTTTTGTGTTTCTCATGAAGCCCTGACTGCGAGTAAACTTAACTCCACTTCCAGAGCCGGAGTTAAATTTTCTGGCGTTGAAAAAAATGTGCGTTGGGCTCCCAGCCTTTGGGCGTGCGTTCCTGCATCGGGAGGTAATAGCTAATGTCTTCCTTTCCGTGGGATTTAAACGCTACGGGTGCCATCTGATTTTGCCTTTGTTAGGGTGCGCGTTTTAGGTGCGCTGAGCTCCTTGCTGCTTCGGACTCTATTATTATCTGCGCCCAACTGTGAGTGAGCCCACGCCCCAGGCTGGGCGCCCCTTATTGCATCAGCCTTTGTACCTGAGGCAACGGAGGGGGAAGTGACTTGCCCCAAATCACAAGGAGCAGGAGCGGGGTCTGAACCCTGGCTTGCAGTCCACTGCTCTAACCTTTAGCTGCCCGTCCGCCGCGCTCGTGATTTTATGTACGTCTGTCATGCTCCCCCCTCTCAACCGCACTTCTTACGCTTAATGTTCTTATGAATAGTTTCATCAGTAATGACAGATGAAAGATAGTTGTACATATTTTTCTGGAATAATACTGTTTGGCCATCAGCTTATCTTTTCCTTTATTTCAGCAGCCAGATCACTTTGCTACAATTTACACAGTAATCCAAGTCTTTGCTGTAGAGAGCTTACAATGCAGGGGCCTCGTGTACTCAAGGCTTTTTCTCATTTTGTTTCTATGGGAAAAGTGTTTAGTACGTAGGCCCTTAAGTGGGTACCTGACCTCAGTCACAAGGAGTGTCAGCGGAAGGAGGATTTGAACCCTGGTTGCTAACCCTTTACTCCAACCATTAGACTATTGCCTCTTCTTTTAATGAAGATTTTGCCTGAGAGCCCTCGGTTTCTCTGTAGCCTGTTCCACAGGTAGCTCACAAGACTTGCAGACAGCTTGAGTAAATTTCCCTACCATCTCCTTTCAATCAGAGACAGACAGACTGATAAAATATCTTACTACTTTGTCACCTCACACTATTCTCACACCACACTGACACTGCAGTGCCACCTCATATTGTATGCACACTGCACTACCACTTCACACATACAGCTCTCACTGCAGGGCCACCTTACACAGCTCTTGCACTGTACTCACATTGCAGGGCTACGTCACATTCACACTGTACTGCAGTGCCTCCTCACTGTACTCACACCATACTGACATGGGAGCGCCACCTTGTGGAGATCACACACCATACTGATGCTGGAGTGGCACCTCACAGAGATCTCACACTGCAGTGCCACCTCGTACTGTACTCACACCATACTGACACGGGAGTGGCACCTCACAGAGATCTCACACTGCAGTGCCACCTCGTACTGTACTCACACCATACTGACACGGGAGTGGCACCTCACAGAGATCTCACACTGCAGTGCCACCTCGTACTGTACTTACACCATACTGACACGGGAGTGGCACCTCACAGAGATCTCACACTGCAGTGCCACCTCATACTGTACTCACACTATAATGGTACCGGAGTGCCACCTCACAGAGATCTCACACTGCAGTGCCACCTCATACTGTACTCACACTATAATAGTACCAGAGTGCCACCTCACAGAGATCTCACACTGCAGCGCCACCTCATACTGTACTCACACTATAATGGTACCGGAGTGCCACCTCACAGAGATCTCACACTGCAGTGCCACCTCATACTGTACTCACACCACCATGGTACCGGAGTGCCACCTCACAGAGATCTCACACTGCAGTGCCACCTCATACTGTACTCACACTATAATGGTACCGGAGTGCCACCTCACAGAGATCTCACACTGCAGCGCCACGTCATACTGTACTCACACTATAATGGTACCGGAGTGCCACCTCACAGAGATCTCACACTGTAGTGCCACCTCATACTGTACTCACACTATAATAGTACCAGAGTGCCACCTCACAGAGATCTCACACTGCAGCGCCACCTCATACTGTACTCACACTATAATGGTACCGGAGTGCTACCTCACAGAGATCTCACACTGCAGTGCCACCTCATACTGTACTCACACTATAATGGTACCGGAGTGCCACCTCACAGAGGTCTCACACTGCAGCGCCACGTCATACTGTACTCACACTATAATAGTACCAGAGTGCCACCTCACAGAGATCTCACACTGCAGCACCACCTCATACTGTACTCACACTATAATGGTACCGGAGTGCCACCTCACAGAGATCTCACACTGCAGCGCCACCTCATACTGTACTCACACTATAATTGTACCGGAGTGCCACCTCACAGAGATCTCACACTGCAGTGCCACCTCATACTGTACTCACTACTCACACTATAATGGTACCGGAGTGCCACCTCACAGAGATCTCACACTGCAGCGCCACCTCATACTGTACTCACACTATAATGGTACTGGAGTGCCACCTCACAGAGATCTCACACTGCAGTGCCACCTCATACTGTACTCACACCATACTGACACGGGAGTGCCACCTCACAGAGATCTCACACTGCAGTGCCACCTCATACTGTACTCACACTATAATGGTACCGGAGTGCCACCTCACAGAGATCTCACACTGCAGCGCCACGTCATACTGTACTCACACTATAATGGTACCGGAGTGCCACCTCACAGAGATCTCACACTGCAGCGCCACCTCATACTGTACTCACACTATAATGCTACCGGAGTGCCACCTCACAGAGATCTCACACTGCAGCGCCACGTCATACTGTACTCACACTATAATAGTACCGGAGTGCCACCTCACAGAGATCTCACACTGCAGCGCCACCTCATACTGTACTCACACCATACTGACACAGGAGTGGCACCTCACAGAAATCTCACACTGCAGTGCCACCTCATACTGTACTCACACTATAATGGTACCGGAGAGCCACCTCACAGAGATCTCACACTGCAGCACCACCTCATACTAGGCTCATACACACTGTCAACACACACAAGTTACACCACACACAATGCTCTGCCAATTCATCCAACTTTCACACTGCACTCACACGTCAGTGCCACCTCACACTGCACTGCCACCTCACACACACCACTACACATGGTCTCGCCCTACTACGCTCACAATGCAGTGCCATCTCATAGGTCTCTCTGCTTACATCAAACAAAGAAAATTTAAGAAAATGTAACGTTTAATCGATACAACTGGAGCAGAAAATGATAAGTACAGAGATAGAAAAAGAGAAAGAGGATGAGCCAGAGACAGAGACGGGCAGATAGACAGAGAAAGAGATAAGGAAAGGAAGAGAGAGAGGAGCAGGAGACAAGCGACAGAGATAGACAGGAAAAGGCATAATCAGGCCAATAAATATCAGCGCGCATTAAACGTGAGCGCCCGCCCTCTTAACGCGCGCCGTTACTCCTCTCCCGGGCACCCAATGTAATATTTAAATTGGCTGCCGCAGTAAAAAGTAGACGCTAGGGAAAAGTTTGCACCCCTGGCACCTCTTTGGCCTTGGGTGCCCAGGAGAGGTGGCTGCAGGCGGGTCGGGAAAACGGATGCTCAGTCTGATGCCCCTTTCCTAACCTGACTCCCGGCACACTTTTCTTTTTTTTTTTTTTTTTTAGGGTTCTACTTTTTCAGTTCCCCCAATGTAATATCATCACGATGTTACGTCAGAGGAACTACAGAAAAGCAGTATTTTTTTCTGTGCACGTCGGGCGCACATATATATATATATATATTTTGCATCGGGGGGGGGGGGGGGGGAATAGCCTCATCAACATGAATTTACATGTGATGCGCTATCGGCTACGCACTTGGTTGGACGCGTGATTTGGATGCATCGGGGGTTATGGACGCGTGTCCAAAAATGCGCATCCAATTGCGTGTTGGGCCGTGCACCGCAGCCAGCGCATGGTATTGCATTGACCCATGTCTGAGAGCAGAGCAGAAGGAGAAAGAGAGCGAGAGAATCCTCAGACAGACAGGCTGGAGAGGGCTTGAGGAGCTCTCGGGAGCCCAGTGCTACATTTTATGAAAACAGTCTCTCACTGAGTTGAAACGAGCTAGCGAGAGCCCCTTAATAAGAAATTGGTAGCACATCACTGGACAAGAACCCTGCAAGGAGGCAAGAGAAATAGAAGAAAGATTTTCCTTTGTTTTGAGTGACTCATCCCCTGTTTTTATGTTAATGAAAAATGCACCATACCAGCTAACAAAGTAATGCACACACACACACACACTGCACCTAACAAAACAGTGTGCACTCACACACACACACACTGCACTGTACCTAACAAGAGTGTGCCCACCACACACACTGAATTGCACCTAAAGAAGCAGTGCACATACACACACGCACACTGAATTGCACCTAATGAAGCAGTGTGTGTGTGTGTGTGTATATATATATATATATATACACACATACACACACACACTGCACCTGGCCAAGCATTGTGTGTTCACACACACATACTGCACTTAATGAAGCAATGCATGCAATGTCTGGAACTTTATTAGATGGAGATGAGTACTTGCAAAGGTCTGCAAGGGCAAATGCCGAGAAAAAGTAGACAGAGAGAAATGTATTTATCCAGGATTCCTCAATGTGTTCAGCGTGGATTACAATTGCACATAGACAGAAATAAACACCAGAAGAGGGAGATATCGCACATAAACACGGGACACAGATGCACTGCATACACGCACGGTGACAATAAATGCATTGTGCAGCCATTTAGAAACTTCCTACAGAGGTTTGTAGGCACTGCCATCCCTTCTTTTCAGCTTCTTAAATTCCCTATACAGCAGTATTCCTTCCTCAGATTACTAACTAATATGTAAACTCTTGGAGTCTTCTCCTCAATCGATAAAACAGCAAGCAACAAAAAACAAAAGTAAATATTTTATATCATTGAGAGAACCCAAAAAAGCACAAAGTGCACCACAATTCCATAGGGAGCCACTTCTGCCACTTCCTCCTCCTGTACATCCTCTCATTTAGATTCAAGGAATTTTATTGGTATGACAATTTATACACGTGTAGCCAAAGAAATACAAGTGGTATCTCTGTCTCCACTGGGCAGAAAGTGTTCAGAACAGCATAGGGGTGGAAGTGATTAAGTATTGAGATCCTTTAGAAATAACTTCAGAGGTTGTAATACAGAGTCCCGAGATCTAGGTGCAGGGTCTCTGAGCCACGGGTTCTGGATATTTATTTTATTTATTTATTTATAAACTTTTTTTTTTTTTTTTTATGCAGTCTCTAGGCTGTAAGTTCAGAGCCATGAGTTCTGGAAGCAGGGTCTGTGGGGTGTAAGTCCAGAGCCGCAAGTTCCGGATGTGGGGTCTGTGGGGTGTTTTACAGAGTCACAAGTTCTGGATGCGAGGTCTGTGGGATGTAAGTGCAGAGCCAGGAGTTACACGATGTTAGGTTCCATATTAGGAGCTACCACCCAGGAAAAAGATCTAGGCATCATAGTGGATAACACATTGAAATCGTCAGCTCAGTGTGCTGCAGCAGTCAAAAAAGCAAACAGAATGATAGGAATTATTAGGAAGGGAATGGTTAATAGAACGGAAAATGTCATAATGCCTCTGTATCACTCCATGGTGAGACCGCACCTTGAATACTGTGTACAATTCTGGTCGCCGCATCTCAAAAAAGATATAGTTGCAATGGAGAGGGTACAGAGAAGGGCAACCAAAATGATAAAGGGGATGGAACAGCTCCCCTATGAGGAAAGGCTGAAGAAGTTAGGACTTTTCAGCTTGGAGAAGAGATGGCTGAGGGGGGATATGATAGAGGTCTTTAAGATCATGAGAGGTCTTGAACCAGTAGATGTGACTCAGTTATTTTCACTTTCAAATAATAGAAAGACTAGGGGGCACTCCATGAAGTTAGCATGGGGCACATTTAAGACTAATCAGAGAAAATTATTTTTCACTCAACGCACAATAAAGCTCTGGAATTTGTTGCCAGAGGATGTGGTTAGTGCAGTTAGTGTAGCTGGGTTCAAAAAAGGTTTGGATAAGTTCTTGGAGGAGAAGTCCATTAACTGCTATTAATCAAGTTTACTTAGGGAACAGCCACCGCTATTAATTGCAGCAGTAGCATGGGATCTTCTTAGTGTTTGGGTAATTGCCAGGTTCTTGTGGCCTGGTTTTGGCCTCTGTTGGAAACAGGATGCTGGGCTTGATGGACCCTTAGTCTGACCCAGCATGGCAATTTCTTATGTTCTTATGTTCTGGATATGGGATCTGTGGGATGTAAGTGCAGAGCCAGGAGTTCTGGATGCGGGGTCTGTGGGATGTAAGTGCAGAGCCAGGAGTTCTGGATGCGGGGTCTGCGGGTGTAAGTGCAGAGCCAGGAGTTCTGGATGCGGGGTCTGTGGGATGTAAGTGCAGAGCCAGGAGTTCTGGATGCGGGGTCTGCGGGATGTAAGTGCAGAGCCAGGAGTTCTGGATGCGGGGTCTGCGGGGTGTAAGTGCAGAGCCAGGAGTTTCTGGATGCGGGGTCTGCGGGGTGTAAGTGCAGAGCCAGGAGTTCTGGATGCGGGGTCTGCGGGGTGTAAGTGCAGAGCCAGGAGTTCTGGATGCGGGGTCTGCGGGTGTAAGTGCAGAGCCAGGAGTTCTGGATGCGGGGTCTGCGGGTGTAAGTGCAGAGCCAGGAGTTCTGGATGCGGGGTCTGCGGGGTGTAAGTGCAGAGCCAGGAGTTCTGGATGCGGGGTCTGCGGGGTGTAAGTGCAGAGCCAGGAGTTCTGGATATGGGGTCTGTGGGATGTAAGTGCAGAGCCAGGAGTTCTGGATGCGGGGTCTGTGGGATGTAAGTGCAGAGCCAGGAGTTCTGGATGCGGGGTCTGCGGGTGTAAGTGCAGAGCCAGGAGTTCTGGTTGCGGGGGTCTGTGGGATGTAAGTGCAGAGCCAGGAGTTCTGGATGCGGGGTCTGCGGGGTGTAAGTGCAGAGCCAGGAGTTCTGGATGCGGGGTCTGCGGGGTGTAAGTGCAGAGCCAGGAGTTCTGGATGCGGGGTCTGTGGGATGTAAGTGCAGAGCCAGGAGTTCTGGATGCGGGGTCTGTGGGATGTAAGTGCAGAGCCAGGAGTTCTGGATGCGGGGTCTGTGGGGTGTAAGTGCAGAGCCAGGAGTTCTGGATGCGGGGTCTGCGGGGTGTAAGTGCAGAGCCAGGAGTTCTGGATGCGGGGTCTGCGGGATGTAAGTGCAGAGCCAGGAGTTCTGGATGCGGGGTCTGCGGGTGTAAGTGCAGAGCCAGGAGGTCTGGATGCGGGGGTCTGTGGGATGTAAGTGCAGAGCCAGGAGTTCTGGATATGGGGTCTGTGGGATGTAAGTGCAGAGCCAGGAGTTCTGGATGCGGGGTCTGCGGGATGTAAGTGCAGAGCCAGGAGTTCTGGATGCGGGGTCTGCGGGATGTAAGTGCAGAGCCAGGAGTTCTGGATGCGGGGTCTGCGGGGTGTAAGTGCAGAGCCAGGAGTTCTGGATGTGGGGTCTGCGGGGTGTAAGTGCAGAGCCAGGAGTTCTGGATGCGGGGTCTGCGGGATGTAAGTGCAGAGCCAGGAGTTCTGGATGCGGGGTCTGCGGGGTGTAAGTGCAGAGCCAGGAGTTCTGGATGCGGGGTCTGCGGGGTGTAAGTGCAGAGCCAGGAGTTCTGGATGCGGGGTCTGTGGGATGTAAGTGCAGAGCCAGGAGTTCTGGATATGGGGTCTGTGGGATGTAAGTGCAGAGCCAGGAGTTCTGGATGCGGGGTCTGCGGGTGTAAGTGCAGAGCCAGGAGTTCTGGATGCGGGATCTGCGGGGTGTAAGTGCAGAGCCAGGAGTTCTGGATGCGGGGTCTGCGGGATGTAAGTGCAGAGCCAGGAGTTCTGGATGCGGGGTCTGCGGGGTGTAAGTGCAGAGCCAGGAGTTCTGGATGCGGGGTCTGTGGGATGTAAGTGCAGAGCCAGGAGTTCTGGATGCGGGGTCTGCGGGGTGTAAGTGCAGAGCCAGGAGTTCTGGATGCGGGGTCTGCGGGTGTAAGTGCAGAGCCAGGAGTTCTGGATGCGGGGTCTGCGGGGTGTAAGTGCAGAGCCAGGAGTTCTGGATGCGGGGTCTGCGGGGTGTAAGTGCAGAGCCAGGAGTTCTGGATGCGGGGTCTGTGGGGTGTAAGTGCAGAGCCAGGAGTTCTGGATGCGGGGTCTGCGGGGCGTAAGTGCAGAGCCAGGAGTTCTGGATGCGGGGTCTGTGGGGTGTAAGTGCAGAGCCAGGAGTTCTGGATGCGGGGTCTGTGGGATGTAAGGGTACAGCTGGTATCACTGAAGAGGCAATGGATGGAGGGAGAGACAAATCTTGAAATCTCCTCAGGTAGCAGGTACAGGTTCTTACTTCAAGATCATGAATCACTGCCTGGCATTTGTGCTTGACAGTCTAGTTTTCCTGTAGCTTTGCTAGTTATTATTTATTGTATTTCATTTTAGTTTTTATTTTAAATAAATTCATGTGTGCCGGCTCAGGCAAGAGTCTGCAACAGGTTTCATTGTTTCAGCCTGCTGGGATTTCATGAAAGGTGGATACGGTTTACTATGGAGATTGCAGGAGCTCGGGCTGATCTCCCAATAGATTTCTTGGTCTCTTTCTGCCTTCTCATGAAAGCCAGAACTGCAGGTAGGAGTGCATAGATCTGAGATTATCTAAAAGGTGCTCCATTAGCAGCGTCCTCATGATGTGACCACAGCCTGGGGCAGCTCAGCGACAAATTCTGTGGCAACAGTTAGAAAAATCCACACAAAGCTTCTGCGACAATAATGTTACAGCTGCATAGCTCTGCATGTTGAATTATTCTTATTCTACTTACAAAAGTTGTCTGACCTTTCGTATATATCTGGATCATTTCTTTTTTTCTTGAGTTCTTCTGGCTGAGGGATCGGTGCAGGGAAGGCAGCAAGGTGACTTGGCATGGGGTGGGATCGCTGGGATGCAGCAGGATTGGAGGGAGGAGGAGGAGGAGGAGGAAAGATGGGCTTTAAGAGAGGAGAGAGAAGAAAGGAAGGATCAGAGATGGGGAGGAGGGAGACTCTGGAACCAGGGTGAGGTGCGAGAGTAAAGAGAATCGAGCATGGAGGAAGGAAGAGGCGGGGGTGATCTACTATTTCACATGCTCACCTCACCTGGTGCAGATCCCCTCTTATTTCACCACCCTGTCCCTCTCCACCCCCATCTCACACCTATGCACCTCCAATCTCATACACACTGCCCGCACTCTTACACACATCCCTCCACCCCTAGCTCCTCTCTCAGCGGCCCCCTGGTTCACTCCCTCGCTGAGATGATGCCCTCTCATACCCACCAGCTGCTTTCTCTGCTTCCCACTCACCCTGCTGATCCTCCCCCCCCCCCCCCCCCCCCCCACACCCTATCGATGTTTCTAGTGACCATGGGCAGGCGGAGGCGAATGATGGTGCACCAGGCTGTTCCCCCTCCTTTGACTCCCCCCTCCGTTGTAATTATAGTGCAAGTCAGTCCCAGGCAGCAGAGAAGGACATGGCCCAAGGCACCGCCAGGCTCCTTCTCCTACCAGAAGCCCAGCGGCAGGGAGGGGCGAACCCACATGCATGCACTTCGGCACCATTGCCCCTGGCATGAGCAAAGATCGTGCCCTGCTCTTACTACAGCTGCAGAATCGCAGAAGGCCAGGGGCCTGGGGTATGACCCAGGACAGACACAAACTCCCAGAACTCATTCCATCCCTTGAAAAAGAAAATGGCAAATCTTATAAGGATCCAAATAGTAACTTGCATTCAAAGGAGAATCTCAAAATCAATTACAGTTTATTCAGACACAATGTGGTGCTCCAGTGCAATTTTTAAACTGCGATTTCACTTTCAATTTGCCAGGCTTTGACAGGACGTGAAGCTTTTCACATAAACATTAAAGTGTTTCTATTAAGTCCCCCAACCCAGGCCATGTTTCGCCGGACGACTTCCTCAAGGGGGAACATAGCTGAAGCAGACACAGAAATAAAAATAAAGAATAGAATAATATAGCAAAGGCAGCTACTAAACCCTCTAAAATAGTTCCTAAATGATAAGGGAAGGAAACCCATACCTGGAGCAGAACACGTTTCAGAAATACGCCTTATAGCAGCTGTCAGAATGGTGGGTACAAGTTCAGAGAAACTAGCAGCTGATACAATGAGCTGAGTATTAGGAAAAAAAGATTTTTCTTTTGCAACAAATAATTAACTAAAAAAAATGCTCAAAATTCTCAAAAAAGTTAGACAGGCCAAAATGAGTCTGAAAAAGGAGTTTTCCACTCAGCTCTTAGGTGCTTGTGTGCCAGTGCCTCAGGTGATCACAGGTGCTGCACATCTGTATGTGCCTCTCATTGCCTCCAGCAGGCTATGGGCAGAGAACTCTCCTGCCGGTGCTGTGCCATGCCAAAGCTCCCCAATGCTGCGGAGGTAGCACTTACAGCCCCCAGCGAGGAGGCCCAGGATCTGGCGGGGGCCAAGATACGAAACAGGGGAAGAATCCCTGGGTAGCTGTGAATGAAGGTTCCTGGGGCCAGATTCAGCCCTAGTTCCCATTCCGCTGGAGGAACAAAGGAGGAGGAAACTGCCAGGTCCTCCCCCCCCCCCCCCACCGCCCATAAATAAAAAAATCTTTTTCAGAATAAGTGTGTCTTTTTCTAAATTTTTATCCAGTAATAAAGGGGAGAGGGAGGGGTGACTGCACCTAAAGATACATGAGTTTACACTGAAGGACCCTGGAGGAAAGGAGAGACAGGGGAGATGTGATACAGACTTCTAAATACCTGAAAGGAATTAATGATGCACAGGAATCAAACCTTTTACAATGGAAAGGAAGCTGCAGGATAAGGGATCATTATAAGGGGGAAGACTCAGGAACAGTGTCAGGAAATATTTCTTCATGGAAAAGTTGGGGGATATATATGGATTGCACTCCTGGAAGAAGTGGTGAAGACAAGATGGGTAATGGAATTGTAAAGGGCATGGAATAAACATAAAAGATCACTAGTAGCTAGAGAATGGAAAAGAAGAAATGGAGTGACCCGTGGTAACTTTTGGTGAAACATTTCTACATGGGTGTAACCTGCACAGAGTGGCAATTACAATCCTAAAACGAAGGTGAGGGCATATCCTGCATGGAGTGATGGATACAATCCTAAAACGAAGGTGAGGGCGTATCCTGCATGGAGTAACGGTTAAAATCCTAGAAAGAAGGTGAGGGCGTATCCTGCATGGAGTGATGGATACAATCCTAAAACGAAGGTGAGGGCGTATCCTGCATGGAGTGATGGATACAATCCTAAAACGAAGGTGAGGGCGTATCCTGCATGGAGTAACGGTTAAAATCCTAGAAAGAAGGTGAGGGCGTATCCTGCATGGAGTAACGGTTAAAATCCTAGAAAGAAGGTGAGGGAGTATCCTGCATGGAGTGGCGGTTAGAATCCTAGAAAGAAGGTGAGGGAGTATCCTGCATGGAGTGGCGGTTAAAATCCTAGAAAGAAGGTGAGGGCGTATCCTGCATGGAGTGGCAGTTAGAATCCTAAACAGAAGGTGAGGGAGTATCCTGCATGGAGTGGCAGTTAGAATCCTAAACAGAAGGTGAGGTCATATCCTGCATGGAGTGGCAGTTAGAATCCTAAACAGAAGGTGAGGGCGTATCCTGCATGGAGTGGCGGTTAGAATCCTAAACAGAAGGTGAGGGCGTATCCTGCATGGAGTAACGGTTAAAATCATAGAAAGAAGGTGAGGGAGTATCCTGCATGGAGTGGCGGTTAGAATCCTAGAAAGAAGGTGAGGGAGTATACTGCATGGAGTGGCAGTTACAATCCTAAAAAGAAGGTGAGGTAGTATCCTGTAGGGATGTGAATCGTTTTCGAATGATTAAAATTATCGTCAGATAATTTTAAAATCGTCCTAAATCGTTAGAGTGCACGATACAATACAAATGCCCCTGATTTATCGTCAGGGGCATTTGTATTGTATCGTTAAATAGGGCACGGGAATTATTTGGGGGAGGGTGGGAAAACCGGCACACCAAAACAACCCCTAAACCCACCCCGACCCTTTAAAACCAATTCCTTACCCTCCCCCACCCTCCCGAACCCCCCCAAAATGTTAAGTTACCTGGTGGTCCAGTGGGGGGGGGGGGGGGGGGGGGTCCCGGCGCGATCTCCTGCTCTTGGGCCATCGGCGCCATTTTGGCTGCCACTAATTAAAATGGCGCCGATGGCCCGATTAAAAAAAACAAACCACCTGACCCTTTAAATCGACCCCCCTTAGCCTCCCCCACCCTCCCGACCCTTTTTTTTTAGGGAGGCCCGCGCCGCTAAAAAAAACAACCTACCCGACCCTTTAAATCAATCCCCCCCTCCCGACCCCCCCAAAACCTTTTAAAATTACCTGGTGGTCCAGGGGGGCCTCGGGGAGAGATCCAGGGGGGCCTCAGGGAGAGGAGAGATCCAGGGGGGCCTCAGGGAGAGATTTCCCATTCCCAGGCATCAGCTGTTCTAAAAAAAAAATGGCACCGATGCCCCTTTGCCCTTACCATGTGACAGGGTATCCGTGCCATTGGCCAGCCCCTGTCACATGGTAGGAGCACTGGATGGCCAGCGCCGGCCATCTTTACTCATCAGCCCCCTAATAGGGGGTAAATCCCTATCCCTAATAGGGGGTAAATCCGCCCGGATTTACGCGAGCAGGGCCCTCGCGCGCCGGCAGCCTATTTTGCATAGGCTGCCGGCGCGCACAGAGCCCCGGGACGCGTGTAAGTCCCGGGGTTTTTTTAAGGGGGCGTGACGGGGGCAGGGCCGAATGATGCAGCGTTTCGGGGGCGGGACCGGGGGCGTGGCGCTGGCCCAGGGGTGTGGTCGAGGCCTCCGGACCAGTCCCCGGGTCGGATGACAGCGCGCCAGCAGTCTGCTGGCGCGCGTAGATTTACGTCTGCTTCTAGCAGGCGTAAATCTAGGGACAAAGGTAAGGGGGGGGTTTAGATAGGGCCGGGGGGGTGGGTTAGGGAGGGGAAGGTGAGGGGAGGCCGAAAGAAAGTTCCCTCCGAGGCCGCTCCGATTTCGGAGCGGCCTCGGAGGGAAGATACGTGCGGCTATGCGCGTATCTTATAAAATCCAGCATACTTGTTTGTGCCTGCTGCGAGAACAAAAGTATGTGATCGCGCTTTTTTAAAAAATCTACCCCAAAGGGTAGTAACCGCCGCATCAAGCAAGTTACCCCGATGCTTGTTTACCCAGACTGCACAGATCATTGCCTTGTTGGTTGTTGCCTGAATGCAAATCCTCTTTTCTATATTTTCCCTTGCCGTTGAAGCAGAGTGCAACACTATGGGGTAGATTTTCAAATAGCGCGAATTGGCCTACTTTTGCTGGCGCATCAGGCGCAAGCAAAAGTAAGCTGGATTTTAGTAGATACGCGCGGAGCCGCGCGTATCTGCTAAAAACCTGGATCGGCGCGCGCAAGGCTATTGATTTTGTATAGCCGGTGCACGCCGAGCCGCGCAGCCTACCCCCGTTCCCTCCGAGGCCGCTCTGAAATCAGAGCGGCCTCAGAGGGAACTTCCTTTTGCCCTCCCCTCACCTTCCCCTCCCTTCCCCTACCTAACCCACCCACCCGGCCCTGTCTAAGCCCCCCCCCTTACCTTTGTCGGGGGATTTACGCCTCCCGGAGGGAGGCGTAAATCCCCGCGCACCAGCGGGCCTCTTGCGCGCCGGAACGCGACCTAGGAGCAGGTACGGAGGGTGCGGCCACGCCCCCGGACCGCCCTGGGCCGTAGCCACGCCCCCATACCCGCCCCCAAAACGCTGCCGACACGCCCCCTAAACGCCGCGACGACCGGGCCCGCCCCCGACACGCCCCCCTCGGAGAACCCCGGGACTTACGCGAGTCCCGGGGCTCTGCGCGCACCGGTAGGCCTATGTAAAATAGGCTCACCGGCGCGCAGGGCCCTGCTCGCCTAAATCCGCCCGGATTTGGGCAGATTTAGGCGAGCAGGGCTCTGAAAATCCGCCCCTATATATGCATTCAAAGTGATGTATCAGGCTTAATTGGTTTAGGGTAGTAACCGCCGTAATAAGCAAGCTACCCCCATGCTTATTTGTTTATCCAGATTGTGAAGTTCAGTCCTTGTTGGTTGTTGTCTGAATGCAAATCCTCTTTTCCACATTTCCCCTTGCCGTTGAAGCAGAGAGCAATGTTGGAGTTGCATTAACCTTGTGAAGGTTATTGAGTAAGGCTAGTAATCACCAGGTAGTAGCCTCCACTCCAGTACTCCACCCCCATGGCTTTTCTCTTCCTCTTCATTCCAATCCTCTAGCCTTTATGGATTCACAGTGTTTATCCCATGCACCTTTGAAATCCTTCACAGTTTTAGTCTTCACCACTTCCTCTGGAAGGGCATTCCAGGCTTCCAGCACCCTCTCCGTGAAGAAATACTTCCTAACATTGGTTCTGAGTCTTCCTCCCTAGAGCTTCAAGTCATGACCCCTAGTTCTACTGATTTTTTTCCCAATGGAAAAGGTTTGTTGTTGACCATGGATTTGGTGAGAGAGGTAACGGTGGTGGGGCCACTTGGCAACAGTGATCATAACATGATCAAATTTAAACTAATAACTGGAAGGGGGACAATAAGTAAATCTGCAGCTCTAACAATAAACTTTCAAAAGGGAAACTTTGATAAAATGAGGAAAATAGTCAGAAAAAAAACTGAAAGGTGCAGCTGCAAAGGTTAAAAGTGTTCAACAGGCTTGGACATTGTTTAAAAATACAATTCTAGAGGCACAGTCCATATGTATTCCACGCATTAAGAAAGGTGGAAAGAAGGCAAAACGATTACCGTCATGGTTAAAAGGTGAGGTGAAAGAGGCTATTTTAGCCAAAAAAATCATCCTTCAAAAATTGGAAGAAGGATCCATCTGAAGAAAATAGGATAAAACATAAGCATTGTCAAGTTAAGTGTAAAACATTGATAAAACAGGCGAAGAGAGAATTTGTAATGAAGTTGGCCATAGAGGCAAAAAGTCATAATAAAAACTTTTAAAAATATATCCAAAGCAAGAAACCTGAGAGGGAGTCGGTTGGACCATTAGATGACCGAGGGGTTAAAGGGGCTCTTAGGGAAGATACGGCCATTGCAGAAAGACTAAATGAATTCTTTGCTTCCGTGTTTACTAATGAGGATGTTGGAGAGATACCAGTTCCGGAGATGGTTTTCAGGGGTGATGAGTCAGACGAACTGAACGAAATCACTGTCAACCTGGAAGATGTAGTAGGCCAGATTGACAAACTAAAGAGTAGCAAGTCACCTGGACCGGATGGTATGCATCCTAGGGTACTAAAGGAACTTAAAAATGAAATTTCTGACCTATTAGTTAAAATTTGTAACATATCATTAAAATCATCCATTGTACCTGAAGAATGGAGGGTGGCCAATGTAACCCCAATATTTAAAAAAGGCTCCAGGGGTGATCCGGGTAACTATAGACCAGTGAGCCTAACTTCAGTGCCGGGAAAAATAGTGGAAACTATTCTCAAGATCAAAATTGTAGAGCATATAGAAAGACATGATTTAATGGAACACAGTCAACATGGATTTACCCAAAGGAAGTCTTGCCTTACAAACCTGCTTCATTTTTTTGAAGGGGTTAATAAACATGTGGATAAAGGTGAACCGGTAGATGTAGTGTATTTGGATTTTCAGAAGGCGTTTGACAAAGTCCCTCATGAGAGGCTTCTATGAAAACTAAAAAGTCATGGGATAGGAGGCGATGTCTTTTTGTGGATTACAAACTGGTTAAAAGACAGGAAACAGAGAGTAGGACTAAATGGTCAATTTTCCCAGTGGAAAAGTGTAAACAGTGGAGTGCCTCAGGGATCTGTACTTGTACCGGTGCTTTTCAATATATATATAAATGATCTGGAAAGGAATACGACGAGTGACGTTATCAAATTTGCGGATGATACAAAATTATTCAGAGTAGTTAAATCACAAACAGACTGTGATACATTACAGGAGGACCTTGCAAGACTGGAAGATTGGGCATCCAAATGGCAGATGAAATTTAATGTGGACAAGTGCAAAGTGTTGCATATAGGGAAAAATAACCCTTGCTGTAGTTACACGATGTTAGGTTCCATATTAGGACTACCACCCAAGAAAGAGATCTAGGCGTCATAGTAGATAATACATTGAAATCGGCTCAGTGTGCTGCAGCAGTCAAAAAAGCAAATAGAATATTAGGAATTATTAGGAAGGGAATGGTTAATAAAACAGAAAATGTCATAATGCCTCTATATCGCTCCATGGTGAGACCACACCTTGAATGCTGTGTACAATTCTGGTCGCCTTATCTAAAAAAAGATATAGTTGCAATGGAGAAGGTACAGAGAAGGGCAACCAAAATGATAAAGGGGATGGAACAGCTCCCCTATGAGGAAAGGCTGAAGAGGTTAGGGCTTTTCAGCTTGGAGAAGAGACGGCTGAGGGGGGATATAATAGAGGTCTTTAAGATCATGAGAGGTCTTGAACGAGTAGATGTGACTCGGTTATTTACACTTTCGAATAATAGAAAGACTAGGGAGCATTCCATGAAGTTAGCAAGTAGCACATTTAAGACTAATCGGAGAAAATTCTTTTTCACTCAACGCACAATAAAGCTCTGGAATTTGTTGCCAGAGGATGTGGTTAGTGCAGTTAGTGTAGCTGGGTTCAAAAAAGGTTTGGATAAGTTCTTGGAGGAGAAGTCCATTAACAGCTATTAATCAAGTTTACTTAGGGAATAGCCACTGCTATTAATTGCATCAGTAGCATGGGATCTTCTTGGTGTTTGGGTAATTGCCAGGTTCTTGTGGCTTGGTTTGGCCTCTGTTGGAAACAGGATGCTGGGCTTGATGGACCCTTGGTCTGACCCAGCATGGAAATTTCTTATGTTCTTATGGATCATTAAAAACTTTCAAGTATCTGAAAGTCTGTATCATATCACCCCTGCTCCTCCTCTCCTCCAGGGTATACATATTTAGGTTTTTCAATCTCTACTCATAAGTCATTTTATGAAGACCATCCACCTTTTTGGTCACCCTTCTCTGGACCGCCTCCATCCTGTCCCTGTCCCTTTGGAGATACGGCCTCCAGAACTGAACACAGTACTCTAGGTGAGGCCTCACCAAGGCCCTGTACAAGGGGATCATCACTTCCTTTTTCTTACTAGATATTCCTCTCTCTATGCAGCCCAGCATTCTTCTGGCTTTAGCTATCACCTTGTCACATTGTTTCGCTGACTTTAGATCGTTAGACTCTATCACCCCAAGGTCTCTCTCCTGCTCCGTGCACATAAGCCCTTCATCCCCCATCAAATACAGTTCTTTTGGATTTCCACAACCCGTATGCATGACTCTGCACTTCTTGGCATTGAATCTCAGCTGCCACTCTTCCAGCTTCCTTAAATCTCATCTCATTCTCTCCACTCCTTCCGGCGTATCATCTGCAAAAAGACAAAACTTACCTTCTATCCCGTCCGCAATGTCGCTCACAAAGATATTGAACAGGACCAGTCCCAACACCGATCCTTGCGGCACTCTGCTTAACACCGCTCTCTCTTCAGAGTAAGTTCCATTTACCATCACACATTGTCTTTTGTCCGTCAACCAGTTTGCAATTCAGGCCACCACCTCGGCACTCACTCCCGAGCTTCTCATTTTATTCACAAGCCTCCTGTGTGGGACTGTATCAAAAGCTTTGCTGAAATCCAAGTAGATGACATCGAGCGCTCTTCCTCGATCTAATTCCTTAGTCACCCAATCAAAAAAGTCAATCAGATTTGTCTGACAGGACCTTCCCCTGGTAAATCCATGCTGCCTCTGGTCCAGCAATTCTTTTGACTGTAGATAGTTCACTATTCTTTCTTTCAGCAGCGACTCCATTACTTTTCCTACCACAGAGGTGAGGCTAACCGGCCCTTAGTTTCCAGCCTCCTCTCTGCTCCCACTCTTGTGAAGCGGGACCACTGCCGCTCTTCTCCAATCATTCGGCACCACCGCTGTTTCTAGGGATCTATTGAACAGGTCACACAGCGGACCCGCCAGCACATCTCTGAGCTCCCTCAGTATCCTGAGATGACCCTCATCAGGTCCCATGGCTTTGTCCACTTTCAGTTTTCCTAGCTCTTCCCATACATTCTGTTCTGTAAACGGAGTTACATCTACTCCACTCCCCTCCAGTTTCTTGTTACCTAGCGACGGTCCTTCCCCAGGGTCCTCTTTAGTGAACACCGAACTGAAGTATTCGTTTAATATTTCTGCCATTTCTTCGTCTCTCTCCACATATTGATCCTTTTCACCTTTCAATTTCACTATACCACTTTGAACTTTTCTCCTTTCTCTGATGTATATGAAAAATGTTTTGTCACCTGGGAGACATAGCGCCACCTTCTGCCTTTAGTAGCAACGGACATGGGACCAAGGCAACATCATTTCTAAGCAGCACAGGAGCAAGGCGACGGTAAGAGAAATGCTCTTGTTTGGGCAGTTAGGGGACTCGTGGGTGTGGGGGAGATTGGAGGCTTCCAGAGGTTGGAAGGGTTGTAATGGAGATTGGAAGCTGTTGCAGTGGTCAGGGATGAAGAAATGGCCAGGAAGGTGTCACCCCGAAGATTCCAATGGAAGTTAAATGAAATAAAATGTTGTTTTGTTTTAGGTCATTGCAGAGGGATACCAAAACAAAAAGGTTGTTGCATTTTCAACTTTCATTTCAAAGGAGAGCAGGTCTCTAGCGCTTAAACTTGTTTAGATAGCATGGCGGGGGAAAATGAAGGACTTGCACTGCCTTTGCAGCTGCACAGAGCCAATACAGACCTAACTATGTAGATTCTTTCTCTCAAGAGCCAAGAGTGTGGCATGCAGAGCTGTAGAGTGCCTTTGGCCAAAATGGCCACTGCCATAGGAGCCACTACCAAAACGCGCTGCTATCACTGCTATGTGCCCAGGAGAGCAGTATGGCCGGTGGGTACACAGCAAAAGAAAAAGCAGTGCGGCCCTGTCGAAACTGATGGCGTGGTCAGCACGGCCTTAGTAAGTGGAAAAGTAATGCGGCCCCACTGGCAACACTGCTGATTCTGGCAGAGCTGCACTGCTTTTTCATTTACTAGGGCCTTGCTTACCACACCGTTGATTTCGGCAGGGCAGCACTGCCTAGGAGGAGGAGGAGCACGCCCTGCCGGAAGTAGTCCAGTGCCCCATGGCTGGAAGTTGTTCCCTTGGCCACGGGTGCTGAAGAAGGAGACTGTTGCTGCCTGCTAACTCAAGGAGGAAGTGAGTGAGAGAGAGCATGTGTGTTTGTGTGTGGGAGAGAGACAGCATGTGTGCTTGTGTGTGGGAGAGAGAGAGAGCATGTGTGTTTGTGTGTGGGAGAGAGAGAGAGCATGTGTGTTTGTGTGTGGGAGAGAGACAGCATGTGTGCTTGTATGTGGGAGAGAGAGAGAGCATGTGTCCATCTGTGTGGGAGAGTGAAAGAGCGTGTGTGTTTGTGTGTGGGAGAGTGAGAGAGCATGTGTGTTTGTGTACGGGAGAGTGAGAGCATGTATGCTTGTTTGTGGGACAGTGAGAGAGAGCATGTGTGTATACGAGAGGGATCATGTGTGTGCACCACTACCCCAACTACCCTGCCTGCTAATCCATGATAATTTCAGGGAATCTGGAAATCAAAAGTTCCAAGATATGGATCACGGGGAATTTTTTAAAATCTTTATTTTAATTATTGGGTGTTATTTGATGTGTCTGTTTTGAAATACTGTATTGATGTTTGGAAGATTTTTATGAGTTTTTAATTATTGAATGTTATTCTATTCATTAATTGTATTGAATTATTCTTTTTATTGGTATGGTTTTACTAATTTTGTTTTATGAGGAATGGTAATGTTTCTGTTTTTTTACATTGCTGAAATGCATATAGAATTTGGCTTATTGCAGTTTCCAATTCATTTTTTGTCTGTACATTTCTATTTATACTGTATGGTCTCTTTATTCTGTATTTGAGGATCTATCTGTGTTTTGCATGTGTGACTGACGTCCCATTAGTGTATAGTTTTTATGTAGGGATCTATAGCAGCTTGCCTTGTTCTGTTTTCCTAAAAGAGGGTTTATTACTATTTTAGGCCTGGTGTAATATTTGTAGTATTAACTTTCATGGGTAGGGTTGTTGTGTTTGAATGTCTCTGAGGGTCATGCTCATGCCCAAGACGCATTGCAGTAGGCCTAATACCATATAGGTCCCAAGTATCTCTTGCCTTTTTGCAGGGTTTTCTGGTTGGCACTTCAGCAGTGCATGTAAATATAATATACATATTGCAAGTGATATTTTTACCTCAGAAGACTGTGCTTTGAATGTTCTTTTTCATGTAAAATCTGTGTGTGAGGAGGGTGTGATGGGATGTGGGGTGGAAGGCTGTAAAGTTTTCCTAGGCCCTCTAATACCCTTGCACTGGCCATGGGCATTGCTGTACAAACACTGAACAGAGCCTCCCAACTCATAATATCATGTGTTGTGTAATGGGGAAGGTGGAGATTTTCACTTGGCCATAGGTGCCAAATTGCTTGCTACAGCTCTAGTGGCATGTATTTATTTTATTTATAAAATGTACATACACAATGATAAAAAGCATAAAAACTATGACATTTCCAAAATTAAAAAAAACAGCAAGTCATACAAACAAATTGAAATCAGCCTTTCCTCAACCAGGCATGCCACAGGCATTCGGCAGAGAAGTAACAGATTAGGGCAGTTAGTCGGGAAATGCAGAGGCAAAAAAGTGGGTTTTCAAGAGTTTCCTGAAATGCAGTAAGTCATTCTGTGCTTTAGGGAAAGTCTGCCACACCAAACCTTTCATCACGAGACTGGAGGAGGCGTATCACAGAGGTCGAGTGGGACAATCAATGACAGGTTTATGGAAAACTACTGCAAGCAAGGCCCTGTCCCATTTAGGGAAAAAGTCAGGCATTGCGCCTGTCCCACCTGTCAGACGTATGGGATCTAGGACAAACTTGTGCGTTATGTCCGCCCTACCTGTACAGGTACTTTTTAGCTCTGTTTATTTCTCAGCTGAGAGCCTGATCTGTTCTTCTGCCCAAGATGATTAGTCTAGGCCAGGACAGGAAAATGATGCATTAATATAGTAAGGCACAGATTTATAGTGAGGTACGATAATGGGATGTGGGGGTGTCCTGTTTTTCATTGGTTCCTTACAGAAAACTAGGGTCTATACTAGAATGAGAACCACAATGGAAAGCATTAGAGTGAAATGCACATTGCATTAATAATACGTCTATGATGTTAAATTAGATCAGGAGTGCACGCTGCAGTAATAATATGGTAATGATGCTAAATTAGCACAGGAGTCCAAGCTGCATTAATAATATGGCAACAATGCTAAATTAGCACAGGAGTGCATGCTGCAGTAATAATATGGTAATGATGCTAAATTAGCACAGGCGTGCAAGCTGCATTAATAATATGGCAATGATTTTAAATTAGCACAGGACTGCTCACTGCATTAACAATATACTAATGATACTAAATTACAGAGGAATGCACGCTGCATTAATATGGTAATGATGCTAAATTAGCACAGGAGTGCATGCTGCAGTAATAATATGGTAATGATACTAAATCAGCACAGGAGTGCACGCTGCATTAATAACATGGCAACGATGGTAAATTAGCACAGGAGTGCATGTTGCACTAATAATATAATAATATTGCTAAGTTAACAGGAGTGCACGCTTCATTAATAATATGGTAATGGTGGTAATATAACACAGGAGTGCACGCTGCATTAATAATATGGCAACGATGGTAAATTAGCACAGGAGTGCATGTTGCACTAATAATATAATAATATTGCTAAGTTAACAGGAGTGTACGCTTCATTAATAATATGGTAATGGTGGTAATATAGCACAGGAGTGCACGCTGCATTATATATTATATGTATATAATACCACCAATACTGTAAATTGTTTTAATTTCTTGTTTAATGCCCCTGCAGCTTGTTCTCTATCCTTCTATGCTTCACTTTCGTTCTCCCATTCCATGTTCCATTGCCCTGTTATAATGTAATTTCTGTTCTGCTGTTAATATGTGAACCGGTGTGATGTCCCCACTAACGCGGTATATAAAAGTTTCAAATAAATAAATAAATAAATAAATAAATAATATGGTAATGGTGGTAATATAGCACAGGAATGCACGCTGCATTAATAATATGGTAATGGTGGTAATATAGCACAGGAGTGCACGCTGCATTAATAATATGGTAATGGTGGTAATATAGCACAGGAGTGCACGCTGCATTAATAATATGGTAATGGTGGTAATATAGCACAGGAGTGCATGCTACATTAATAATATAATAATGATGCTAAGTTAGCACAGGAGTGCACGCTGCATTAATAATATGGTAATGGTGGTAATATAGCACAGGAGTGCACGCTACATTAATAATATAATAATGATGCTAAGTTAGCACAGGAGTGCAAGCTGCAAGGGTAGTATTGAAAAGGGAGTCTTGCTTTTGTGCTCTAACCTGCATCTTTCCAGCTTTTACACTGATGAAGAGAGAATCTTCAGGCAGCCAGAGTCCATGGGCACTTCTTGCCCACAGCTCATTTTCCCAGGGAAAGTGTGTGGGTATCTGTGGCAGAAGCGTGGAGAGAGAAGAAACACTTCCCTCCGGATATCCTCGTGAGATCCATAATGCTCTCTCTGCCAAGCTTATCTTTTTTTTAGAAAGAGGGCAAATTTTAAAGCTGTTCTGCCCTCAGAAATGGTTTTTAAACTCTGCTTTCTCTCTGTCCATGGGGAAAACGGCAGGCGCTGTTCAACGTGGTTTTTCCGGCATGGGGCAGAGGAGTGCCTGCAGGCAGGGTTAGCTCAGGGGAGTTACCAATGTATTTAGTCTTGGATTTTGAAAGCTAGGAACTTTGTTTTGGCTGGAAAAAGTTCTCGCAGAGCAGATTTGTGTGGGTGCATTCTCCTCCACATGTATTCTTGCTTTTGCTTATTGGTGCAAACTCCATAGGTAAAAGGAAGCGGTGGAGTTTGCTCCAATGCAGACAATTTAATTATTCCCCTCAATGTTTTCTTTTCGCTCTGTAACTGATGCACTAATAGTCTGCCACTGCTTCCCTTTTTGCAATATCTCCTTTTTGCCTTTTTTAATTGCAAATTCTGTTTTACAGGTTAGGATACTATGAAGTATTCATTTTCTGAATAGCATTTTGCAGCAGCAACTTTGGGCTGATAAATTAATTTATTTTAAAAGCTTTGTAACCCACCTTACCCTTTCTTCAAGGCGGGGCACATAGAAATGTACATAATGAGCCTTCAAACTAAGAAACAGAGAAAGATGAATAAATCAAAGTGAGCTGCTTGTACCCTGTGGGTAGGCGACGAGCAGAGGCTTCCTACCAGAAGAGTCACCACGATTTTTCTCCCATTCTGCATCTATACCATACTATCTTGATGATTCAGGCCCTTAGCATGCAAGCCAGCACTTTCATTTCAACAAACTGATACAAATCCAGAGTTGTATTGTGTTATTGGCCTGATGGTTTCTTCTTGCTCTTTTGGGCTTTCATCTCAGTCAGAACCAGGGCTAGGATCTGGCACCACAAGTCTCCCGTTTCAATTACTTGGGGGGGAGGGGGGTGTTTCTCTCCAGTTTTACACTTTCCTCGCCCCCCCCCCAAGACCACAGCTCCCTCTGGAAACAGATAAGCATGCGCCCCAATTCTAAACAGTAGGTGTTACCACTGATTGACGGCTTGGACAGCCTCCCTCCCCAGCCCAGGGAGTGAAAGCTGAGCTAGGAATCAAACCCGGTCTTCAGCACAGCGGTGCACAGCACTCTCACTGAGCCACCAGGCTGGCCCAAAATAAAGACCTTAGGAGCTAGAGCCGGGTGCTATCCTTACTCCTGACAGCGTATAGTCGCAGGTTAGAGCTTCTCAGTACTCAAGAGAGTAAGTAGCTACTTGGCTTTTACAGATCTGCAATTCTTTGCAAGCTTTCCACTCAAGAGTCCTTTTGACTCACTCAGCAACTCAGGCTCAACTTTTAGACATCTTTTATTGCAGATTATTTTCACGTGGCTGAGCATACCAGACCTATTCTCTTCTCCACCCTAGAAACCCTACAGGCCAGCTTCTCCAAGCATATTCGGGGCTTGCTTCTCCATGTGGCAGCTTTCCTCATGTCCATTAATAACTCTATGCAGGGTACATTCACCCTGTCAGTCCACCAGGGATTTGGTCTCTCTTTGCTCATAGATCAGTGAGAATCTCTCTCAAGGTGGCCTTCCCTGTTTCACATAATGTAGTACTCCTGATATTTGGCTGCTGTTTGCCAACTTCATGGCATCTTCTGCGTCATTGATACCACTGACACCTTGGAGTAAAGATCTGTAGTACTTGAAATATCTTTGTACAAGTCATAGAGAATCAACAGAAGTCAAGGAAATATCAGGGAGAGAATTAGAAGCTTATATTAGCATTAATGCATCAGATGTTGATTCTAGAGCAGGTTGAATGTGGAGCTGAATTAAATTCTAATACGCTTCCCTGCAACTATCTTTCATGGCTCATCCCGTGAGATTTGGAACCATAGTTGGTGAATAGTAGCCAAATAGCCTACACATAAACCTTACTCAAGCCTACACATAAACCCCCCAAACTTGTCACTCCTCTCCCCCCACCAATTCCCCTGCCCCCCAAGCACACCACCGATCCACCCCCTCCACTCGCCTCACCACCGATCCCCCCCTCCCCTCGCCCCCCAAGCATACTACCGCTCTCCCCACTTCCTAACTCCCTTCCCTAATTTTTATTGTAAATAATTCACTGTATATAATGTTTCATTGCGTATATCTAACCATTTTATTACGCTTTTCAATTTGTACAGTATTACCTTTGTTTTCCCCCCTCTTCCCCTCTACCCAGTTCTCCAATCAGTTTCATTGTAAAGCCCCGTTGGCCACGTTATGTTACATGGAAACCGATGTGATGTTTTCCTAACGAATGTCGGTATACAAAAATTGCAAATAAATAATAAATAAATAAATAAATATCAGAGTTTCCCCAACCAGCAGCTGTTATAAATGAGTTTATTCATGGAAAATTTGGGGACTTAAAGGAGGCGGAGCCATCAGAGATGCTGCACTGTGCACTCGCTCCGCCCACCTCTCAGAGGCCTCTGCCTCCAGCTCAGGGCCTGCAGCCAGCTTCCGAGCCTCCCTTTCCTTGCGCTCCTATGGGAGGAAATATATCATTTTTCTTTCCCTTTCTTCACATGGAAAATGAAAAAAGAGCCAGCTCTACATTAATGGAAAATGAAAGAAGTGTGAAGACAGAGATTTTGTTTTGGAGCTGTTTAAAGAGACAGTACATTAAATTGCTGAAGCACATCATAGCATTTGTCTGTTTAAAAGAGATTTTAAAAAACAGAAACATCTCTTCCTATCATCAGCACATGCCCCTCCCTGTCAGTCATGCTGACTACACCCCCCCCCCCCCCCCCCACCTCAGACTCCTGCACAACAATCTCACATGAGTCACTCATATTAAGTCCTCCTTCATTACTTGCAGTAGGAGCAGATTCACCTCTGGCTAAGGTAAATTCAGCAATGCTACAATTACACAAGATGTCCAAGAGTTCTCGAACATTTGGCTCAAGCTCCAAGCTTTTTGTTATGATTGTGGACCCTTAGGCTGGCTAGAAGATGATGATGCAGCGCTGCAGGGAGGCCCACAGTGGAGTCGTAGCCGGGAGGTGGACCAGAGCCAGGGGGACCAACAGGATCTTCACCACTGGAGACCCGAGATCCCCCTGGGAGGAGCCCTTGGCGACTCGAGCCGCTTGGACTTAGGTGGGGTCTCCTGGAAAGAGGTGTCCAAAGAGAAGTCCGAGTCGAGGCAGGCAGCAGAGAGACAAAACGTGGAAACAGACCAAAGGTCGCGGCAAGCGGCAGACAGCAGAGACCAGAGACCAGCCAGGAGTCAAGACGGGCAGCGAAGCAGGATACCGGAGAACAAACCGAAGTCAGGAGCCAGGAAGACGAGCCAAGGGGAAACAGGAACAAGGCTGGAATGAAGACAGCAACTAGAAGACTCCAGGGAGCGAACCTCGTTGCAAGGCAAAGAAGAAGAGTCTGAGCAGGGTTTAAATAGCTGGAAGCGTCTGAAGTCACTTCTAGAGGAGGAGGAGTTAGTTTTCCCGCACTGGTCCCTTAAAATTGTCAGCTCGTGTGTGCGCGCCTAAGAGGCGGGGTAGCAGCTGAAGCAGGAAGTGCAGGAGCTTGGTGGCGTCTCCCTCGTGGAGACGCCGCCGCAAAGAGGCCGAGCTGCAGCCCAGGAAGAGCGGGGGGCCTCCGGGAGTCACCCCGGAACTGGCGGGGAGAGAGGTAGGAGCCCGGCCACAGCGTCCCGCAGCCGGGAGTTGTAACGCTTTTCCCTTAACAATCCCTTTCAATCTTATGAGATTCTTGATTCATGCCTTGACCTTGACCTCTATCATCTCCGGCCTCTGCAGTATGTGGCAGCCTTGTCTGTGTGTTGTCAGTAGAGGCCTTCTCAACATTCCCCTCTCTCTGCAGACTCCATCTCCCTCTCAGCTGTGCCTCAGTCTTTGTCTTAAACTTCCCAGTTATAGCTTGGACCCACTCACATGGGGTCTCCTTACTTAGCCACAGGGCTACATATTATAAATTGTTCTAATCTTCCTCAAACTCTTCTACATGCTGTAGATTAATGTACAATGGATGCTAAACCCAGAATTAGGATACCAGTTTTTGGCAATCCCATTCTTTCCCCTTAACAAAGTGAAAAGAATTGTCTTCCAGAGAATTTCACCCCTCTCCCATTGAATGGCCAGGATCAACAATTGAAAGACTTCATGCCTGGAGACTCGGATGTTCTCATAGTCAGTCAGGCAGTGACCATCAATTCGTCCAGAAGGGCAATGAAAAGGTTTGCATCTTATACTGCAAAGGTCAAATTGTAGGCACCCATCCTGCTGAATCCAAGTGTTGGTCAATACTCAACTGTTTTTATAAATGGGAGAGTAAAAGTTAATGGAAGTATTCACTCTTCCATCTCCTGTGTCCATATCCTTAGGCATGCCGTTTTGCCAACGAGTTTTAATGCATTCAATATCCCTATACAAGGCTGCAGCAGAGGACAATGAGCAAAGCTTCCTGGCTTACAGGCCACCATGGCAGTGTGTGTGATGGATAATATGTGTGTGATATATGTGTGTGTGATATATGAAGGCATGATTACAGCATGGCTGCCCAGGAGTTACACTGTGTGATGCTGCAATGCAGTCTTCAGTTCCCGGTGCCAACCTGCACAAAGGAGTTGTGAGGCTATGACAGCAATGAAGGTGTGAAGGACTGGATGATGGGTGTACGGGAAAGGTGTGCTTGGCCAGACGTCTATCAATGCCATCCCCTCAGATATTTGTGAATGAAGGCTGGACAGCAAAGAATGTGCTAATGGGGAAAAAAAGTGTTTAACATTTTGACACAGGTTGTCCTTATCCATTGGAGCTTGGTATGTGTATGTGACTACTGAGAATTTCCCAGTTGAATCCTATGGTGCCAGACTGATTTCACAAATGAGGGAGGCTTGTGTTCAAAGTGAAAGCAAGCAGCTTTTGCTTTATGTCTTTAGAATGTGTTGACATCACAACTTTAGCCAGGCCTGGCAATCAAGGTGAGCATCATTAGCACAGAGCCACTGGACTAGCCCAGAAAGTAGAAGCTGCACCTTGGAACTGAAGTTACATATACCACGTTACTGCACAGCAGCACCACTTAGGCTCTTGAGCAGCCTGGAAACTGCATCTGGAATCAAAGTCACATGTACCACATTACTGCACAGCAGCACCACTGAGGCACTGGAGCAACCTGGAAACTGCATCTGGAATCAAAGACACATGTATCACGTTACTGCACAGCAGCACCACTGAGGCACTGGAGCAACCTGGAAACTGCATCTGGAATCAAAGACACATGTATCACGTTACTGCACAGCAGCACCACTGAGGCACTGGAGCAACCTGGAAACTGCATCTGGAATCAAAGACACATGTATCACGTTACTGCACAGCAGCACCACTGAGGCACTGGAGCAACCTGGAAACTGCATCTGGAATCAAAGTCACATGTATCACGTTACTGCACAGCAGCACCACTGAGGCACTAGAGCAATCTAGAAATTGCATCTGGAATCAAAGTCACGTACACCAGGTGCACAGCAGCACCACTGAGGCACTGGAGCAGTCTGGTAACTTCATCTGAATCTGAAGTCACAACTACCATCTTACTGCACTGCAGCACCACTAAGGCATTGGAGCTACCTTGAAACTGCATCTGGAATCAAAGTCACGTGTACCACGTTACTGCACAGCAGCACCACTGAGGCACTGGAGCAACCTTGAAACTGCATCTGGAATCGAAGTCACATACACCAGGTGCACAGCAGCACCACTGAGGCACTGGAGGAGTCTGGAATTGAAGTCACGTGTCGATTGAGAATGTTTAGACAAGAGGAGTTATCTTTTGAATAAAGTACTATGAACCACCAGACCTTTGCAAGGACTTTCATTGGATCCACACTCTGCTGGCTATTTGTATTGAAGTCACGTATACCAGGTGCACAGCAGCACCACTGAGGCACTGGCTGTTCCAGAGAGTAGATGCTGAGCCTGGAAATTGAAGCTGTGTCCCCAAATTGCAGTGCACAGCCCTACCTCTGAGGTACTGGGCTGGCCCCAAGTTTTTAGACATCCTCCTTTTAATGTGCCTGCCCACATCCATCTATATCAATTTTCAGCTACACATTCCCTGTTAACTTTTCTGCCAATGGATGGAAATCAGCAGCCTCTAAGCAGCTGCTTGTGCCACCTGCCCTCTAAATGTGGCTCACAGGGACTGCATTTTTAGCCACAGGTATAGATCCTCTTCCTGATATGGCCCCTGGGGGCCAAAGACTGCAGCTAATAGTGCCACGCCCATTCCCAATGTGATCCCCGGGTAAAAAGGCGATCAGCAGTGGGAAGGGGGATGTGAGAGAGGGTCTGCAGATTAAGCAGATACACACATATATGTTCATATACGCACCCCGTAAAGCTTCAATCTCTCACAGCCTTTGGCAGTGCCATATAGTCCATGCAGGACACAGTCCCATCTTGCTTTTGTAGTGGGTTTTTTGGATGAAGGTTTAATCCTTCTGCGTTACCAATGGCTGTGATAGAATCGTGGCCCTAGGTTCTCAATTTCATCCAAAAAGCCAGGAAAGGACCCTGTCTTCCATCTTAGCTAGAGAAAGGGTAATTTTCAAAACTATTTTTGGGTGGGTAAATTGTGTCTGAAAGTTGCTTTCCCTAACTCCATCTAAAGCACATTGCCAGGGGCAGGATTGGAAGGTATCGTGGAATCCACCTGCAGAAAAAGAGGTGCAGGCACTCTCCCTGGGTGAAGGTCTGCAGCTCTCCCCTAGGGCTTTACTCCTGTGGAGCCTTCATTGCCCTCTGCAGAGGCCTGTGAGTGAGTGAGTGAGCATTGCAATTATAACTGGAAAAGATGTGAAATGTTCCCATCCCTCAAGAATCGTTTCTCTGTAACTTATACCCCACCATTCCCTCTCAGTGGCAGGTATTTGTGTATAATATTCCATTCCCTCCGTGTTCAATGCTCCCTAAGACCTCTGACCTGTGGCCTCTTCCATTTGCTCTCGGTCTCTTGGTAACTTTTAATCTCCAGTTTTGCATTCAAATACGCAACCCTTTTCAATATCACAACCAATATTAACCCTTGTTTATTAGGAGTGACACTTCAACATTACACACCACAAAAAGGCCCTAAGATCACAAAACAAAAAAGTCTTCTAACGGTGCCTTCCACTTGGAACACACACCTAACGCAAATAAGAGACCGAATGTTTTCCATAGCGGGTCCCAAGCTGTGGAACTCTCTTCCAGAGTCTTTACGGCAAATAACAGATAGAAAAAGAGTTTCAAGCGAGAACTGAAAACGTGGCTCTTTAGAAAGGCGTACGATTTAACGTAAAATATCAAAACGCCGATACCCTCCAACATCAGTACCAGAGACAAAAGCAGTGGAGTGAACAACAAGTAATGTCTGATGTAAAGTGTTTAATGTTAGCAGAATCAGAATTGGGATTTGTGTCGACCAAAAAAAAAAAAAAAGTATAAATATGGATTAGATTCTATAGTTATTAATGTGATGTCCTAGAATATGTAAGATTATGACCTAGAATATGTATTTGTTATGGTGCTAGCCTAGAATGTGAATGTTGCCACAGAGTATGTGATTGTTGGTCAAGAATATGTAAACTGTTGTGATCTTCTTTTGGAACTACGTATATAAAATGCTTAGATAAATAAATAGATAAATAAATAAACAAACAGACCCTTCTCTCCTTTCCTTATCACTGCAGCTCAGTCTCTCTCTAAAGGTTTTCTTTTACTTCACTTGATTTTTCACTTTTTGTGAGCATCCTGAGCTCGAGCTCCTCTTACTTCTTCTCCATCCACTGTGGGCTGGCATTCAGCTCTATCCCCGCCTCTCAATGGGCCACAGTTTTGGTGTCCTCTTTGATTTTGAGCTGTCATTCCTTTCTCATGTTTATGTGATAGAAAAAAAAATCCTACCCTTTGCTGCTACTTAATAGTTTAAAAATCCGTTCTGCTGTCTGTTCATGTCACTGTTATCTCTCATCTGGACTTCTCAGATTCCTTCTTGGCTGGCCTTTTTTTTTGTTCTTTCATCTTGCTCAAACCTCCATTGCTTTGCTTGATCTTCAAAGTCACTGTCACTGGCTCCCCAGGCTTGCAGGTATAATTACTCGCCTGTCCAAAGCTGAGCTCACAGTACAGTTGTAAGTCTAATATTCAGACTCTCTCCTGCTCGCATTCCAACTTTTCTCAGGGTCAGTCTCTCTGCTTCTGTTTATAACTCACCCCTCTTCTCACGATTTCCTGCCCCATCTCTGATTGGAATACTCTTAACATCCGGAAAAGATTACTGAAAGCTCGCTTGCCTTTTCCATCTTTCCATCCCTTCCTCGGCATCTTGTTTCATTCTGATTGAATTCTTGAACTTGTGCCGCAGCTCGTAAGATCTTTGATAAAAGCCTTATATAAGTCCTACCTTGGCGACAGCAAGGTAAGGTACATCAGCTCTTCTTGCTGCCTTGCTAATGCACATTCTGTGCAAGGCTTCCCTATCTACCTTGCTGAGATTTAACCCTATAGTAACCTGATGTTCCTGTCCAGGATTGAGGTACAAGATTTTCAGTACCTGTGCAATTCCGGTACTAGCAGGGGTTTACCGGACTGATGGGTCTAAGAGGGTTATTAAATTACCAAGTCAGCTATCCTTGTTCCCACTGTGTGTGCAGTGAATACATGCCCTTCCTTTTCACCCTCCACTAATCTATGTCTAGGTTATATTTATTCTGTATATATTATCTGTGTATATATTACAGGGAAAAGCCTTCATTTCAACGAGGTCCCGGGGCACAGGGATAGTAAGGTGTTGATTTCTCCATGTAGTGAAGGATCAGGCATAAGTCTAATCTGCTAGCAAAAATTGGGATATATGGCCTCTATTTGTGCTTATTTTAGAAAACTCAACAAGCAATTGGAATGGGCTTGAGAAAAAAGATATTCCAAGAACTTAAGAGAGAGTTCTCCACTGGTGGGATCTGCACCACCTCCATCCCTGTCCTCAAAGGCTCTGAACTATCTCCATCCTTAAAGTCTTCTTCACCCCCAAATACATTTACTCCTATGGATGCAAACATGTAACTGGCTCAGGCCATCTCTTTCCTTTTCCTCTGTCATATTCCATTGGAAAAGAACAAGCTCGTGTTTGTGGGAGGAAGGGAGCACTCAGGGCAACTGCATGGAGCCCAATGCCCCAAGGGGCCTTCTGGTGAAACTAAATGACATTACTGAGGCAGCACGTTAGGATGCCTGGCACTGGGTGAGTTTCTGCTTGGCCCTAGCCTAGGAAAGAGAGTATATGTTCTGAGCATTAGCGACAGTACCACAATTACCACAGCCCCTGTGATACTGTTGGGCTGGGAAGACCAGCTGGAGGAAGGGAGTGATCATTTTGGTAGAGCGAAGAGACATTTGCTGAACATTTCTCACAATTAACAGCAATCTCTGTAAAGGGATACAGGAGAGATGGTGCTTTCCTTATCACTTTACACACATATGAGATATCGTATGATAGAAATAGATAAGCTGTGAGACATTTAAATACCTCTGAGGTGTCAATGCAAAGGAGGCAGACCTCTTCCAACAGAAAAGAGTCAGTGCAACAAGGATGGGATGGGGGTGAAATGCAGTAGACCCAGGAGCAATCTTAGGAAATATTTCTTTACAGAGAGGGTGGTGGATACATTAATGGATCGGCCTCCCAGTGGAAGTGGTAGAGACAAAAACAGTAACCGAATTCAAGAAAGCCTGGGAGAAGCCCAGGGCATCTCTGGGGGAGTGATGGGAATTGCAGAGCCGAGTAGTTTGTGCAGATGGGTAGACTAGATAAGACCATATGGTCTTTATCTGCTGTCATATTTCTATGCTTCTTGAAGGCCGATATTCAGCACCATTTTCCAGCCAGGTTCACACTTAGCCGGATAAATGGCGAGATTTAAAATTCTCTGTGGGCTAACTATTTAGCCAGATAACTTGGAGCTGTTTTTGGGACAGAGTTAAGTTAGTCAGATATATTATCCAGCTAACTCCAATATTCAGAGCCAGCCAGATAAATAATCCGGCTAACTCTGATTGTGTCATAGAGCAGTCCCAGGTTAGCCAGATAAACGTATCCAGCTATTCATTGACACCACCACATCACTGAATATCCCAACAAAGTCAACCTGATAAGTTTATCTGGTTAATTTTGTTTCTGCATGCATCTGAGGTGATATCTCTCTTCTTTTATGCATACTGAAAGCGAGACTGAGCCTCCCACAGCAGAATATTTCAGGCTAGGACACCTTCAGAGGCACTGACACTGAGAAAGGGCCTGAATAGATTCACGCTTACCGGAGCTCTCATCTCTCAAAACTGTGAGAATATGCGTGGCCATATTTCCTCTCAAATTGACCACCTTCATACTTTATTGAGGTGAAAACAATGACCGCTCTGCATTATCTGGCTAATAGCTCTATCCAGAAGGTGATGGGAGACAAGACTGGCATCAGTTAGCCTTCTGTTTCCACACATGTCCTCGTTCCTTTCTGGAGGCCGAGCTTGCCTACATGCTTGACTATATTTAGGATCCCTGTCCTTAGGAGGAGGAGAAGAAATTCCTTGACATACAGCGATTCACATCCTTAATGTCACTGTGGTTGCCAATTGCACTCAGTAGGAGCTTGCTTCCTCTGTGGTTGCCTTGTTAGGCCACTTGAAAGCATGTAAATAAAAGTTAAGTCACTCTCTTTTTATTGGACTAACTTAATACAGTTCTTGCTTGTCTTTCGGGAGCTGATACTTTCTTCTTCAGGCCCGAACAGAATTTGATAGACTAAGAAGTCAGGAAGCCGGCTACTGGAACAGTAATTATTATCACCACAATCCAGGTCTGCTGTGACTATCACTTATTGGAGATGGGTTTGCTAGCCAAGTTTCCTGGTTCCTGCCATGATACCATATATGAAAGACAAAGCTCCCTCTACAATGATGTTTTGTTTTAACAGAAAGTGTAATCCTGCTGCTTTGACAATAGGTCTTACATTATCATGTCCCCACTGAAGTTAGGTGCCAGCGCATTAACCCCTGTACTGTGCAGGTTCTCGACCCCAGCCTAAAAGCCAAGAAGGAACCATCGTCGGCTCATGGATTGCAGCCACAGAGAAGGCAAGGAGCCTGTGACTGCATATGTGCTTGGGATCATGTGTGTGTGTGCTTCTTTCTGTTCACAGCAGCTCAGTGTCAAGCCCTGAGGATTTCTGGTTATAGGGAAGCAAGTGAATGGCTGGCGCTGATGAGTAGTAACTTTAAGAAGCTTTATGCAAATGAGGATTTAAATATTCACTCTGCTCTTGGTCTGCATTGCCCTAGATATTTAAAGTGCTGAAGACATACAATTTCAGAGGCTCTCACCGGCTGTAAACAGCAGCTGGGTCTCAGGTGGAGAACGGCTTAGTTTGCAGAGAATGAATAAGGCAAGGGGCATAGGGAGACTGACATGGAGAGAGAGAAATGAAATGGGAAGAGTTGTATTTTCCTAGGTCCAGGGCATCCTCTTCCCCAGATTGTAATGCTCAATGTCCTACCAATACTGCCCTGCACTCTTCAGTATCTGTTTCTGGATTATAAGGAGGCAGAATAGGAAGTGAAAATAAAATGTATTCATCTTTCATACCGGAGGAATGCATTTTATATTATTGAATTAATAATTCCTTGTACAAAGATGGAGCTAATTAAGCCAGCAAATGCCCCATCATAGTCTGCTGGCTTTAGGTATGAGAGAGAGAGAGAGAAAAGCAGAAGAAAGGAAGAGAGAAGAAAGGAAGACAACATTTTTAAAATGGGGAGAAAGAGGAACAGGAGGGAAGGGAAAAGATGGGTGAGAGAAGAGGGATAGAGCGACACTGGAGAGAGAGGAGAGAATGAGGACGGGAGGAGAGCGCCTCTCCTCGTCCTCGCAGTGCTGCATTGTTTGGAATAGGGAGCAGTGTGGAGGAGAGGGAGAGAGGAGAGGAGAGAATGAGGGCAGGGGAGGAGAGCGCCTCTCCTCCTCCTCCTCGCAGTGTTGTATTGTTTGGAACAGGGAGCAGTGTGGAGGAGAGGGAGAGAGGAGAGAATGAGGCCAGGGGAGGAGAGTGCCTCTCCTGGTCCTCGCAGTGTTGTGTTGTTTGGAACATGGAGCAGTGTGGAGGAGAGGGAGAGAGGAGAGCAGAGAATGAGGACGGGAGGAGAGCGCCTCTCCTCGTCCTCGCAGTGCTGCATTGTTTGGATAGGGAGCAGTGTGGAGGAGAGGGAGAGTGGAGAGAGGAGAGCAGAGTATGAGGGCAGGGGAGGAGAGGAGAACGCCTCGCCTCTTTCAGTGCTGCATTGTTTGGAAGAGAGCGGCGTGGAAGAGAGGGATAAAACGAGAGTGGAGAGAGGAGAGCAGAGAATGAGGGCAGGGGAGGAGAGCCTAATTGCTCATTTGTATGGACTCCCAGGCTGGGAGGTGGGCTTTGAAGCTTGCTGTCTCTCTGGGATAGTTTTTCTCTCCCCTCAGACAGCGCAGCATGAAAGGAGCTGTGAACTGAAGAAAGATGCACATGGCAGCATTAGATGAGACTCATTCAGCGGCTTTACTTTACTAATTGTTTTACTTTAATCTCCTACCTGGCCTAGTGATGATTTCACTCGTCCTTCACCATCAAACATCATACAACAAATGCTTGCTCTCTTTCCCACCTGTGAGAACCTTCTGACCTCCCCAAAGACTGTGAATCCCGACTGAGATGAGCCATTCTCTCCAAGTCATTACAAAAGGCTAGCCAGACTGAGATTTTCAGTTCCTTTTCCACAGTCTTTCTTGTTAAAAACAACTTTAAAAAATGCACCTAACTTCTGTAGCTACAGCACAGACAGGAGCAGTGACCATGGGACCCTTGCAGCCGTAATGTGAGGAGGGATGCTGGACTGCATAGAGAGAGGAATAACCAGTAAGAGGAAAGGAGGTGGTGGTGATGCCCTTGTACAGGTCCTTGGTGAGGCCTCAGTTCTGGAGACCGTATCTCAAAAAAGATAGAGACAGGATGTTGCAGGCGGTCCAGAGAAGGGCGACCAAAATGGTGTGGAGGCTGCAGTAAAAGACTGATGAGATTGAAGGACCCTAATGTGTAATAGCCCGGAAGAGAGAGGAGACAGGAGATACCTGAAAGGAGACCTTCAAATCCTTGAAAGGAGTTCATGATGCGCTAAAATCTAATTTTTCAGATGGAAAGGAAGTTGTAAAACTAGGGATCATTATATGAAACTCCATGAAAGAAGAGTCAGGAACAGTGTCAGGAAATATTTGTTTGTAGAAGGGGTGGTGGTGGATACACAGAATTCCCTCCTGGAAGAGGTGGTGAAGACAAGGACCATCATGGAATTCAGAAGGTGTGGGACAAACAGAGAGGATCCCTAGTGACCAGAGAATGGAAATTAACAATTGGGGTAACTTTTCTACTGCATCTAAAAGTTTAGATTTCTGCTTGGGAGTAACCTGCACGGAGCGGCAGCTTCTACTACCCTTCACAGAAGGCTTGGGGTGGCCTGCACAGAGCGGCAGCTGATACTACCCTTAACAGAAGGCTTAGGGGTAGCCTATATGGAGCGGCAGCTGATACTACCCTAAATATCTTGCTGGGCAGATTGGGTGGACCATTTTGATCTTTATCTGCTGTCATTCAATGTGTTACTATGTTACGCAATAACTGTGAGACCCCCTGCAGCCACAGCACAGACAGGCGCAGTGACTGCTCAACCAGCAGCCTAAAGAATATTTGTAACTTTTGAATCTTGTTGCCGAGATGAGACTAGTGATGCCAGAGTTTGTTTTCTCCTTCCCAGTGTGGGTCATTTTATAACTGCGTGAGTAGCTTATGCATTGCCAAAGTGCGGAAGTTATGACAGTTTTCAATTTGAACTTATGCGCATAGATTTGGTTTGAAAATGGTCCTTGGCAGCGCACACATTCTCACCTGCCTGGTTTTGTGCTGGTTAATTTACATGCATGGTTTTTAAAAGCAAAAATATATGTTTTAAATCCTAACTCCATCTCCTGAAATTAGGTTATGCACACAAAGACTGGGCAATTTTATAACAAAACCCCCCTGGCATTCTGCCCCTGAATGGCTTTGAAAATTGCAGCCATTAAGATTAGTTCATAAGGCACAGGAGGAATATTTATTTCTGTGCCCAGTCAGAGGTAACCGTTTCCTTCTCATGTCATTCCCGCTAATAAAAGATCCTGCTGCCATGGATTAAATGGGGGCAGATCTTCTCCATTTCATACCCGGAGCGTAGGAGGACAGTAAGAGTGCAGAAGGATACCCTCTTCAGGTTCCAGCCTTTCATTGGTCGGTCCTCTAGCACAGCACTGCACCTTTTCTGAGGGTGGTGAACAGCACAGCTACAAACATCCAATATCTCACAGGTTCTCTCCCAATTGCCAAGATCTTCAGCTGTGCTTTTAGGTCCTGCTGTCCCAGTCTCTCCCAGCAGAAGATGCTGTGTGAATAGTGCAGCAGTACTGGCTAGCAGGGTATCACTGCTGATGCTACAGGATGTTTCCAAGTTTTAGATGTAATTTCTCACCGTTCCCAAATCCGAGCTCAAATTAAGGACATAAGAACACAAGAAGTACCATGTTGGGTCAGACCAAAGGTCCATCCAGCCCAGTGTCCTGTCCCTAAAAGTAGATCCAATTTTTGGCTGTTCACTTCCTATGACAAGTGCTGGGCCTGGTTAATATCTATTTATGGACTTTCCTTCCATTAATTTGTCCAAACCCTTTTTAAACCCAGCTATGCTACTTGCCTTGACCACATCCTCTGGCAATGATTGATTATGTGTTGAGTGAAAAAAATGCACCAAGTGACAAATGCTTTCTCCAGATGATGTTATATCTCCTCCCCATTAGTTTAAAGGAATAACCCTTAGTCCTGGAGTAAATAACCATTCCCTACTTCCCTGTTCTAGTCTACTCATGATTTTGTAGAGCTCAATCACCTCTTCTCTGAACTGAAGAGCCCTAAGCTGCTTAGCCTGTCTTAAGAACATAAGAACATAAGAAATTGTCATGCTGGGTCAGCCCAGCATCCTGTTTCCAACAGAGGCCAAACCAGGCCACAAGAACCTGGCAATTACTCAAACACTAAGAAGAACCCATGCTACTGATGCAATTAATTCACCAACTCGAGCGTACAAGGGAATCCTTGTGCGGTGGTAATCTTTGTACGGAGGTATTTGATGAGGATAACCGATTTGCAGTTATCCTTTCTTTTACCTCCGTCTATTATTCTTTTTATTAAAGTCAAAAATTATTTTTTATATGCTCTTTTGTGTGTTTTTTTCTAAAACACACAAAAGAGCATATAAAAAATAATTTTTGACTTTAATAAAAAGAATAATAGACGGAGGTAAAAGAAAGGATAACTGCAAATCGGTTATCCTCATCAAATACCTCCGTACAAAGATTACCACCGCACAAGGATTCCCTTGTACGCTCGAGTTGGTGAATTGTTGAAAAGGGAAAGAGGTTGGTTAGTGACTGATGCAATTAATAGCAGTGGCTATTCCCTAAGTATAATTGATTAATAGCCATTAATGGACTTCTCCTCCAAGAACTTATCCAAACCTTTTTTAAACCCAGCTACACTAACTGCACTAACCACATCCTCTGGCAACAAATTCTAGAGCTTTATTGTGCGTTGAGTGAAAAAGAATTTTCTCCGATTAGTCTTAAATGTGCTACTTGCTAACTTCATGGAATGCCCCCTAGTCCTTCTATTATTTGAAAGTGTAAATAACAGATTCACATCTACTCGTTCAAGACCTCTCATGATCTTAAAGACCTCTATTATATCCCCCCTCAGCCGTCTCTTCTCCAAGCTGAACAGCCCTAACCTCTTCAGCCTTTCCTCATAGGGAGCTGTTCCATCCCCTTTATCATTTTGGTCGCCCTTGTCTGTACCTTCTCCATCGCAACTATATCTTTTTTTAGATGCGGCGACCAGAATTGTACACAGTATTCAAGGTGCGGTCTCACCATGGAGCAATACAGAGGCATTATGACATTTTCCGTTCTATTCACCATTCCCTTCCTAATAATTCCTAACATTCTGTTTGCTTTTTTGACTGCTGCAGCACATACTGAACCGATGATTTTAAAGTATTCTCCACTATGATGCCTAGATCTTTTTCCTGGGTGGTAGCTCTTCCAAACCCCTTAACCATTGTTGTTGCCCTTCTCTGTACCTTTTCTAACTCTGCTCTATCCTTTTTGAGATGGGGGTGAGCAGAGCTGCACACAGTCAGCGCACATCAAGGTGCAGGGGAGGGAGGGAAGTAGAAATATGTGTGAAACAAGATTGCATTACAGTTCAGGTACTGCGTTCATTACCTACCCAGAAAGCTCAGAGTCTTAAGAGCCTGGTTTACGGAAGCTTTTCTCCCATTCCGCGCTTAGGAAATGAGAGGCTAGCTTTGTACCCCAGGCAGTGTGGGAGGTGAGCCCTGGCTTCCCCATCTGGCCACGCCTCCACTCCAAGCAGCCCTGTCATCGTGATGTCATTCTTATTATTAGACCCTGACAGCTCTCTGCGGGCAGCCCTAAGCACAGAGTGCATTTATCTGATTAGCAGGTAACGTTGCGGGGCTGCTGATTCTATTAGGATCGATTGTCTGTGAGAAAAGCATTAGCTAACCCTAAGGTCAGCTGTGCAGCAAGCAACAAGGGCGGTTGCTCTGTACGGCAGGAAAAAGGAAAGGAGCGTGAGGGGGTTGTAGTGCTAAGATCCCCTGACTGTGCAGATCTAAGAGCATGAAAACACTTTCACTTTCCTACAGTCTCTAAATTAACCTACAGAGAAAATTCTAAAGTGGTGCGCACACATTTCTACTCCCTCCATCACCCTGCAAGACATCCAGAATACCGCAGCTTTATAATTGATTGTGGTCAGGAAGACACGATCTGTGGAATTAGGATGATTTGGGCAATTTGTAAGGAATGTAAATCAGGAAATTAAGTGCAAAACAGAAATAGATTGCTTTATTTCTTCCATTTATATAGCTAACTTTCCACTAATGTGCTGGAGGAAGTGCACTGTACAAAATCAACAAGCACTAATAATACAACAAAGCAGCACACAGTAGCATAGTAACATAGTAACGATGGCAGAAAAGGACCAAATGGTCCATCCAGTCTACCCGGCAAGATTCTTATGGTAGTAACTTCCGCTCCGTACAGGTTAACCCCATGTTTCTGTTAAGGATAGTAACTGCCTCTCTGTGCAGGTTCCCCCCATATTTCTATTAAGGGTGGTAACTGCCGCTCTGTGCAGGTTCCCCCCATATTTCTATTAAGGGTGGTAACTGCCGCTCTGTGCAGGTTCCCCCCATATTTCTATTAAGGGTGGTAACTGCCGCTCTGTGCAGGTTCCCCCCATATTTCTATTAAGGGTAGTAACTGCCTCTCTGTGCAGGTTCCCCCCATATTTCTATTAAGGGTGGTAACTGCCGCTCTGTGCAGTAATCCCCAAGCCTTACCATAACCCATAACAAAATTGCAGGTAGCAACATTGTTACTGGGTAAGAAGCCTTCTTGAAAATTCAGACAGAGCTGCTTGACGTCCTTTGCTTGTGGACTTGCCCACAGAAGCAGTCCTGTGCTTTTTCCCTTATGTCTGCATATCAGTATCCCCAGTACTGATATACAGTAGAAATAAGCAATATCTATTGGGAAAACAATAATCCTGCCACCCACAAGAACAGATTGAAAAGAGCAGAAATAAAGCAAAATATATTGGGAAAAATAAAAAATAAAGTTATATTAAATTAGACTTTTAAACGTAGCCAAGCAGGAGCCAGGTACGCTGTTCAGCCCTCAGCCAGGCCACATGTGCTTGAATTCTCTTTATCTAGAATTTAGTAGTGCTTGGTTGGATACTCCTTGCTGCGCAACTGATTACCCACCACACTCAGAAGTCTTGGAGGTAGAGCCCTGTATTTCTCTGTACACAGGGAATTTAAAATAATAACTAGCAAGATAATACAACAGCACACCAGAGTAAGAACCAGCAAAATAAGAACCGTATCAGAGATTTTGTTTGTTTATTTATTTATTTGTTTGTTTGCTTCTGTGTGTCTGAATTTAACAAATAATATCAGTAACAATGGAATTAAAAGTCAATATGCCAATTAAATAAATATTCAAAACAATATAAAAGCTAAAATAAGAAGATAAAAGATAAAGCAGCCATGATGGTAAGATCAATGAACTCATAGTGAAAACCATAAAACGTCCAGCAGATTAAACTCTAAAGGTGCATTTAAAAAACAGGTCATGCACAAATGTCAGAAGTCAAATGAATCTGAGTCCAAGAAAACGTCCCTTGGAAGACAATTCCATAACCAGAGTGCCCGGTCTCTAGCTATCACCAATCAAAATTCCTTCAGTTGAGGGAGTACTTAGGCAGCTTGGCAGACTTAGTGGTTCAGACAGGAACATACCAAAACATTCCAGGTCCATATAAAGCTCTGAAGCACAACAAAAGAATTTCCGATCTAAACTGCAAGTGGTAACCAGTGCACATTGTGAAGGATTGGAGCGACGAAGCGCTAAAATGACCTAGTGACTCAGATCGATACTGTAACGTGCTGTGAGCGCACAATTCGGACGCGTAAAGCGATCCAGCGATATAGTCTCCAGTTTCACGCTTCCTTAGCGCTTCTTAAAACAGACGCATAACCCTTTCCGCACGCAGCATGTATATGATATGTAAATGAACGAATTAGCTGTTTAATGAAGGAATTAGCTATTCCCCTCCGATACTGTGACGCGCGCTCAGATTATCTCCTTTGTAACCCGCTATTTTGCCGCGTCCTTAACCTGTTAGTTTACCGCCTACCCTCTACTTGGTGTTAGTGTGGTGTTAGTGTGGTGTTCGAAAATTAAAACGGGAATAAAGTGTAAAAAATGGGGGTAAAACCAAAGTTCATTGAATTAAGAAATGAAGCTTTAACTATCTGCTCTAAAATTGTTATACGTTACCTGTGTAAATGCGTAGTTAATTTTCAAAATTTGGTTTATGTATTTTTTGAACCTTCTCAATTAAGATTTTTCATAGACTCACATAAGGCAGCTGAACCAGCAATGCAGTAGGAATAAGTAGGCGTCCTCATATTCGCCATTAAATTCTTGTTTCACTTTTCCTAAGATTCTCTCGCTCAGAGAATGTATATGTATCTGCCCCTCCACAATTTCTTATTAGTAGGATGATATAAACAGTTTATTTTGTTTACCTTTCTGGGGGTTTTTCTAAAGTTGCTGGTATAATTGTTATGTATCATTCTAAATTTTCATTTCACAATGATATGTTGTGTAAATAACTTAAAATGCAATAAAAAAAAAAACAAAAAAAAAACAAAGGGAGTAAAGTGTAAAAAACCATGGACGACCTCCATATTAACATTGCAGCGTAAGTTGTTTATATATATGTATAAATACCTGTCACTTTCCTGTCACTTTCCGAATCCCCCAGGCGTGCGGTCATCGAGGCGGCGGCGGGAGGGTGGGCGCGCGTTGGATCCAGGCGGCGGCGGGAGCCGGCGGGTGGGTGGGCGCACGTTGGATCGAGGCGGCGGCGGGAGCCGGCGGGCGGGTGGGCGCGCGTTGGATCGAGGCGGCGGCGGCGGGAACCGGCGGGCGGGTGGGCGCGCGTTGGATCGAGGCGGCGGCGGGAGCCGGCGGGTGGGTGGGCGCGCGTTGGATCGAGGCGGTGGTGGGAGCCGGCGGGCGGGTGGGCGCACGTTGGATCCAGGCGGCGGCGGCGGGAGCCGGCGGGCGGGTGGGCGCCCGTTCATCCAGGAGGTGGCGGCGGGAGCCGGCGGGCGGGTGGGCGCCCGTTCATCCAGGCAGAGGGAGCCGGCAGCGAAAGCGGCCTCTGGAGGCCGCTTTCGCGTTGGATCCAGGCCTCCGCTGCCTGGATCCAACGCGCGCCCACCCGCCCACCGGCTCCCGCCGCCGCCTGGATCCAACACGCGCCCACCCGCCCGCCGGCTCCTGCCGCCGCCGCCGCTTGGATCCAACGCGCGCCCACCCGCCCGCCGGCTCCCGCCACCGCCTGGATCCAACACGCGCCCACCCGCCCGCCGGCTCCCGCCGCCCTCGCCGCTTGGATCCAACGCGCGCCCACCCGCCCGCCGCCTGGATGAACAGGCGCCCACCCGCCCGCCAGCTCCCGCCGCCGCCGCCGCTTGGATCCAACGCGCGCCCACCCGCCCGCCGCCTGGATGAACGGGCGCCCACCCGCCCGCCGGCTCCCGCCGCCGCCTGGATCCAACGCGCGCCCACCCGCCCGCCGGCTCCCGCCGCCGCCGCCGCTTGGATCCAACGCGCGCCCACCCGCCCGCCGCCTGGATGAACGGGCACCCACCCGCCCGCCGGCTCCCACCACCGCCGCCACCTGGATGAACGGGCGCCCACCCGCCCGCCGGCTCCCGCCGCTGCCTCGATGACCGCACGCCTGGGGTATTCGGAAAGTGACAGGAAAGTGACAGGTATTTATACATATATATAAACAACTTACGCTGCAATGTTAATATGGAGGTCGTCCATGGTTTTTTACACTTTACTCCCTTTGGTTTTACCCCCATTTTTTACACTTTATTCCCGTTTTAATTTTCGCCCTGCGCCTTGCCTCGGGAGGGGGGAACCATCCACTTCCTGGTGCCTGTTATTTCAAATGCCATTTGAAATGACAGGTACCAGCACACCCAGGATACTGTATAGGCTGGGTTTCGCGGGCCTAACGCTTGCCTAACGCTCTGCAGCCGCGGCATGCATTTGCATGCAATTTGAAGAGAGTATCGAGCGGTAGGTGAAGAGAACTGTGCGTGCGGGGAACGAGGGTGCGCCCTGCACTGCCGCACTCTTTCTAACGCGGCCTAACTGTATCGACCTGTATCAGGTGTATAGTGACATAGACTCCAAATGGCGTTCCAGGCCATTTGGAGTCTATGAATATGATGCATGGCAAGATGCACGAACAAAGCAGCACAATCATCCAGCGGAGACCCACCCGAAGCTTGCAATCAGCAGATCAGCAGAGGTGTTCTTCAAAGCTGAAATCAGAGTCAAACACGACCCCAAAGTTGGAAGCTTTCGATTTTAATGAAAAAAAACAACCTACTCTGAATTAGGCCACTTCAACCATAAAGCCTCTGTTTTCTCTGGGTTCAGTTTTAGCTTGTTTTCCCTCATCCAAGTCACTGTAGCTTGTAAAATTTATTTACAGAATTAATAGAATCAATATAGTCTTGACCTAAGGGGCAAAACAGTTGGATGTCATCAGCATAAAAATAATAGCGCAAACCGTATTTACTGATGTAGCATCTAATGGGCTCAGATAAATATTGAACAGAATTGGGGGTAGAATAGATCCCTGTGGGATGCTGTATAGCACAGGCTACGGTTTACAACTTTATTATTCCAGACAACTTGCTGAGATCTTTCTTCTAGGAAAGAATGAAATCATTGAGTCATTGTGCCCCTATCCCAAGATCTTCTGACAGATCCAACAGGATTAATAAAGAACGTTCCTTCTTGAATTCCATTGACCAAACCTCCTAGCACTGTATGGGTATTGAACCCAGCCCAGAATCCAGACTGGAAAGGATCTTAAGTAGTTTACTGTTCCAAAAGCTCCTGTGATTGTAGAAAAACAATTCGTTCAACTGTTTTTTTTCCCAAAGAATGGTAGGCAGGGTTTGTGCGAGCATTTTAGGCACCTTAGAATAAACTTCGGCCTTGTGTCCCACTCTTCTCCCCCAACCCCCCAAGATTTAAACAAAATGATGGCACCCATCATCACCTGTCCCAGAACAATCCTGTAGAAATACATAAGTGGACATAATACTTTGTTTCATATGTATAAAGATATCACAGTGTCTGATAAATGTGCCATCTGTGATTTTAGGGGTAGGATGTAAAAGGAAATATCAAGAAATGGATACATTCATGAATTAAAAGAAATCCAAACTGCATTGGCCTGGCCAATGGTAATCTCTAAAAAGGCTGCCTAGGATGAACTCAGATGTTTCCCCCTTACTACTCAACGTACAAAAATATTCAAATTCTGTTGTCAGTTCAATAACAGTGACACAAACTCCTTCCATTACCAGGAATTTTGTGAAGTAACATAAGTCCCTGAAAAAAATATCACTCAGAACCCAGATAGAAAACTTGCCAAAGCAAAACAGAACTAACTCCCAGAACTCAAACAGCAACATTACCTATGACTAATCAACACTGCAAATATTAATCTAGGCCCTAAAACACTGATACTATTACTACTACTAACTACTATTAAACATTTATATATTGCTACAAGGTGTATGCAGTGCTCTACAGATATGCAAAAGAGATGGATCCTGCTCAAAAGAGCTGACAAATATATTTATTTATTTATATCCTGTTTCATCTGTAGCTCATCTACTCAAGACAGACAGACTACAAATAAGTGTTTGGGGAGAATGAGGGAAAACATTGAGAGGGTAATTTTCAATAGTGTTTATAACTCAGCACGTAAGTGACTCCCCTTTATGCACTTATCACTGCCCCAAAAGTGTGCGTGTATGTTTCAGTACACACACATGCTTTTAATGCAGGGATCTATATAGTTTACATCCCTATTTTATAAAAGTAGTGCATATATTTTCCACATTAAATAATTGTAACCTGCGTATAATAGCCCTCAGTTTATGCGTGGAGATAGGTAATTTATAAAGTTAGCTGATGAATGCATTTATCTTGCTTATGAAAATACTTATTTATGTGAGTATTTTCAAGTATCAGTTTGCCAAGACTTTGGCCAGTTCACCCATTCCCTCCACCACATGCTCCAAACTCCCAACCCAAAAACTGCAAACAAAAGAGAATTCAGATGTATTTATTTATTTATTTATTATTTTTATATACCGACATTCGATCTGCGATATCACATCGGTTTACATTCAGGTACAGTGACTTGATTGGCTGGTGTATTTATTTATTTTGCAAACATGAAGGCCAGTTTCATAACATCTGAAGTATGCGCATACTCTGTTTTATAAAATGTGTGTACTTGGTCACTCATGCAGGACATAGACTGAGTCTCATCAAATACAAACTAAAGGACCACAAATTAAAAGTAGAAATCTGAACCCTTCTTTGCTCTGCTATCTATTCCAGCCTCACCCCTTCCCTCCTGTTCTCTGCAGCTGTCTGCAACAAGTCCAGAAAGGCTTGATTAGCAAAGGACTAGCTCTTTACTTCTCTGTCTGCTCCAGCCTCACCCCTCTCTTCCTGTTCCCTGCAGCTGTCTGGGAGGGGTTGAAAAAGGATGGCTTAGCTCTTTCCTTCTCTCTCTGCTCCAGACTCACCCTTCTCTTCCTGTTTCCTACAGCTGTCTAGTAGGAGTCTGAGAGAGGCTGGATTACCATCAGACTAGCCCTTTTCTACTATGTCTGCTCAGCCTTACCCACTCCCTTCCTGTGCCCAAGTACCACAGGCCAAAGCACCTGAACAAGCCTGACAGCTCAGGTCCTGACAGAGGTGTAGACACAAAGTGAGTCAAACCACTAAAAAAAACCCCCCATAAAATCTAACACACCAAAATAAACAAAGCCATGGTGAAGAGCAGTGTTCGGTGTAGCTATGTGAAGACAACGCGATTAAAAGCTCTGATGGCGCTGTAAGGTTGGAGGGTTGTCAGGACTTGTTTTGCTATTGTTACAGATGCTCTTTGTCTGCCCAGAAGCCTGCCTAGTCTGCATAGTGGTTAAGCCTGCCCTGATGGCGGGCTGGAGACTAGCCTATCATTCTCTAAAATTATTGGGAACTAATGATGACTTTTAGAAAGTTGGCCGAATATCATTTTTAAAAATCTGGCACAATGCTTTTAATAGATGAAGTATTTATTATTCTGACAGGTTAGGCAGAGCTGCAGCCCCAGCCTCTAGCAGCAGGAGCACTGGACAGAATGGTGCAGGAGTGCTACGTGGGGGGGGGGGGGGGAGGGGACAGTGGTGTCAGGAAGGTGAGCTCTCAGTTACAATCTGAGGGTGGGAGAGTGCTGTGATGGAGGTGGGTCCTCAGTCCTATCCCAGTTCACCCATTGAAACTCCTTGAGATTTTGGGCTCGTCACTTTATCTCCTGTTGCCTTAACTTTTACAGGCCTAGTTTTCCAGTAGGCACACTGGGCCTGTGCCTAGGATGGCACAGTTTTTGGGGGTCATCAGAGTTTCTATCCTCTTCGCCCTACAAACCTCTAAATTCGCCAGCCCTCTTTTTCCACCTAACCCAATGTCCTCTCATTACCCCTCTGCAGAGCTCAGGGCTCCCACTCTGCCTCAGAAATCAGTGAGTGTGGGGGACTGAGTGAAGTCAAGCTCTGTGCTCACAGGCCCTTCCCCTGCGCAGGAACCCAGCCGAGGCAAGGCCTTGCGTGAATGACTTGGGCCCGACTCAGTTCCCATGTGGGAGTGAAAGGATCACAGGTTCAGACTGGGTTGGAAATTGAATCAAAAGACTGCAGGGAGGAGTGACAGGGGAATTGGAGGTTCATAAGGTTGGGGAAATGGAGGCCTGTGAGGAGGAGACAGAGGTCGCTGGGGGAAGGGGGCAACAAAGCAGAAAATAGTCCCTGCAGGTAGACACTTACAGGCCGATACAGTAAAGTTCGCGGGAGATCGGGCGAGCCCCCAGGCCAGTGTCTTGTGTGCACGATTCAGTAAACCAAAATATTTAAATTAGGGCCGGCGGTAAAAAGAGCTTTTAATATCTGAATTATTAATAGCGATGTAAGCTGCCTTCAGCATTATTTGGAAGGTGGTCTGCAAAGCCAAATTATCCAAAAATCACAGGAAGACAATAAAATAATTCATAATCCTAGGCACCCTAATTTGAGAAATGTGCCTCCGTTTTTTTTTGCCTTCAAGTCTGTAGCATGTTGCTTTGTGGAGGGGGAGGAGGAGGACTGGGGAGCTCCCTGTTCCATACTACATGGCTTTGATCACTTGAAACCTCTTTTCCTCACTCAAAATATATTTTCTGCTTCAGTTTTTTAAATCCGGCCCCATACCTTTCATCCCTAGGTAATCTCTTATTACAAGATGCTGAGCCTGCCAGATTCAGAACATTTCTCACTCATGACTATCTCACACTCTACACTCCCTCCCCAAACCCCAGTGCCATGCTGAAGGTCAGAATTTAATGGGATGGAGACATGCAAGAAATAGAAAATTATTAGCAAAGGAGATTTTCTGAGGCCTGAACACTATGCAAGCAGAAAGCTGCCAAGGCCTTTATTAGGGGATACTGCTACATGTTGTGACGAGGGTCCACCTGACTACTCTTGAGGCTCATCTCCCTGACACCCTTAGGCAAAATGCAGAGCTATCCTAGGAGGGAGGCGAACAGGGGTGATCACCTTAGGGCCCAGGCTATAAAAGGCCTGCACCAACATTGAGTCAAGGGGGGGGGGGACAGAGCGGATGCAGCAGGAGCTGGCGCCGTGCTTCCGCTGCTACTTTCACATTCCCTCTCTGCCCCATGCCACTACCCTTTGCTTTCCCTTCCTCCTGCTGGGCTGTTCTTCAACTTTGGGGGGAGAGGGTGGTATAACTTCCCACTTCCCCCTCTGCTGTTGAACCTGAGGGAGGGAGTTAAATGAATGGGCCCCATACTGTTCTAGGGTCAGCTCTGGTAGTATCTGACTGAGAGCTCATCTCCCTGACACCGCTGTCCCACCCTCAGGCTATGTGAGACTGAGGGCTCATCTCCCTGACACTGCTGTCCCACAGGCTGTGAGTGACTGAGGGCTCATCTCCCTGACACCGCTGTCCCACCCTCAGGCTGTGTGTGACTGAGGGCTCATCTCCCTGACACTGCTGTCCCACAGGCTGTGTGTGACTGAGGGCTCATCTCCCTGACACTGCTGTCCCACAGGCTGTGTGTGACTGAGGGCTCATCTCCCTGACACTGCTGTCCCACAGGCTGTGAATGACTGAGGGCTCATCTCCCTGACACCGCTGTCCCACCCTCAGGCTATGTGAGACTGAGGGCTCATCTCCCTGACACTGCTGTCCCACAGGCTGTGAGTGACTGAGGGCTCATCTCCCTGACACCGCTGTCCCACCCTCAGGCTGTGTGTGACTGAGGGCTCATCTCCCTGACACTGCTGTCCCACAGGCTGTGTGTGACTGAGGGCTCATCTCCCTGACACTGCTGTCCCACAGGCTGTGAATGACTGAGGGCTTATCTCCCTGACACTGCTGTCCCACAGGCTGTGAGTGACTGAGGGCTCATCTCCCTGACACCGCTGTCCCACCCTCAGGCTGTGTGTGACTGAGGGCTCATCTCCCTGACACTGCTGTCCCACCCTCAGGCTGTGTGCGACTGAGGGCTCATCTCCCTGACACTGCTGTCCCACAGGTTGTGTGTGACTGAGGGCTCATCTCCCTGACACTGCTGTCCCACCCTCAGGCTGTGTGTGACTGAGGACTCATCTCCCTGACACCACTGTCCCACCCTCAGGCTGTGTGTGACTGAGGGCTCATCTCCCTGACACCGCTGTCCCACAGGCTGTGTGTGACTGAGGGCTCATCTCCCTGACACCGCCGTCCCACCCTCAGGCTGTGAGTGACTGAGAACTCATCTCCCTGACACTGCTGTCCCACCCTCAGGCTGTGTGTGACTGAGGACTCATCTCCCTGACACCGCTGTCCCACCCTCAGGCTGTGTGCGACTGAGGGCTCATCTCCCTGACACCGCTGTCCCACAGGCTGTGTGTGACTGAGGGCTCATCTCCCTGACACTGCTGTCCCACCCTCAGGCTGTGTGTGACTGAGGACTCATCTCCCTGACACCGCTGTCCCACCCTCAGGCTGTGTGTGACTGAGGACTCATCTCCCTGACACCGCCGTCCCACCCTCAGGCTGTGTGTGACTGAGGACTCATCTCCCTGACACCGCTGTCCCACCCTCAGGCTGTGTGTGACTGAGGACTCATCTCCCTGACACCGCCGTCCCACCCTCAGGCTGTGTGTGACTGAGGACTCATCTCCCTGACACCGCCGTCCCACCCTCAGGCTGTGTGTGACTGAGGGCTCATCTCCCTGACACCGCCGTCCCACCCTCAGGCTGTGTGTGACTGAGGACTCATCTCCCTGACACCGCCGTCCCACCCTCAGGCTGTGTGTGACTGAGGGCTCATCTCCCTGACACCGCCGTCCCACCCTCAGGCTGTGTGTGACTGAGGGCTCATCTCCCTGACAGTTGTCCAATGTTCAGGCTATAGCTGCACCATTACAGGCATTGTGAGGATAGCGGACAAGCTTTTCTACACACATTAATATCAACTTGTCATTAGTTAAATGATGAGGAGTTGGATCATAGAAACCTCCATCCTTATAATTACAGCCAGTTGGTGAAATCCAGTGTGCTGTCATGTTCAAATGGTTTCAGACCTGAATTTTCAAAAGAAACTATGTGCAGAAAACCCTGGGAACAGATGTTTGATTTTCTACATGTAAATCTACATGCATACATGTGCCCATGCTAATCTGCAGCTGTAAATGCTTGTGGGTCTGCTGCCAGGCTTCCAGGCACAGGTGCTATGTGTCACAGCGCACTTCTACACATAAATCTGCTTTGAAAATTCGGGCCAACGTCTGTGCATCCTTTCTGCACGCAGACTTTAGCTCAGCTCGGGCTGCCAATTTGCGCTGTCTGTCTAGTAATGGCTGTGGCTGATGTCGTTCAGCTCACAGGATCCCTGTTTTCTTTCGCTTGATTGACTTGAAAGATGGCAGCTTAAGGCCAGCCTGGCTCACTGAAGCCCAAGGCTATCACTTTCCTCCGGCCAGTGCTCAGGACCGTGTTGGCTCTCCCAGGAGGTACCATGAAGGGTCCTTCTGCCAGCCTCTGTTGGAGGAGATGAGTTGAGTGTATTGGAGGGGTGCACATGGAAAGCTGATGTGTGTATTTTTCCTGTATAATAAAATGGATTGAAGTAGCAATGGGCTTGGATGCTTTCTGGGTTTTCTTTTTTTTGCAGAGCATGGGTGGAAAGGTCAGGACTCCTCTTGGTGCAGGGGAGTGATGAGGGCACTTTATTTCCAGACTATAGATCCCAAGTCCATTATGAGGATAGGATGGCCAATGCCTGCAGGAAGTATCTAGCCAGTATTTCTCCCGGGGGTGAGGGAAGCAGTGGAGTCTGTTCACCAGCCCGTGAATAGAAATTTTTGAAGAGGTCTCGTTCTACTTTTGGATTTGAATTTAGACGGAATTACTCAAGGCACGTTACATTTAAGTACAATAGGTATTTCCCAGCCACAGAGGGCTTACACTCTGAGTTGTATTGCTGTGTTGCAATGCTCGATTTCCCTTTTAATTACTGACCTTCAGCTTGAGGGTTATAGTTGTTTATATTCTTTCTAGACTCTTGTGCATTACGCCTCTCTCCTCAGTACGGGAGGTGCTGTATTGTCTGAAAGAGTTTACAGAAAGGGTTAAGAGCTTGTTGGCTAATGCTGCACATCGGCTGGAGCTACAAGCAGGATGTATTTCAATGTTTAATTTTGTAATAAAGGTTGTATTTAGGTTATGAAGCCCTATCTTGGTAAGGCTGGCTGACACAGATGGTGTCGAGGACTGCAGGTACATAAAACGCAGCTTACTGAAGAATAAACAATAATATTCAAAGCTGCTCTATTTTTTTTCCAAAAAGGCGCTTCACACAGACACGGACGTAGGGCTCCCAGCTCGCCCCGCTTTTATTGCCAAAGTTCATAAGCGGATTCATTTTACGGTTCTTTTCGCATTGATAAGTATTGGCAGTATCCACAAAGGAGTCACCCTGCCTTGCCAGTGCAAGGGTTCTCCTTCCTACTGGTAAAACACTTTCAGGGGAATCCCCCAAGGTATGATTTCAGGGACACCAGTTCTCTGCTCACATGCCTGCTTCCCCTTCCAGGAGGACTCACAGACTTCTCAACGCATCTGGCCGGTTTCTGAGCTTCTTCATCTGGGGCTCTTACTCTTCCCTGCAAACTGCAGCTTCCCTCCAGACTTTCTCTCCGCACTCGCTCTCTGCGGATCTTTCTCACCGACCACCGGTCAGTTGCAGCCTGGACCTAACACATGGGGGCCTGCAGCTCACCAGCACAGAGTTACATTCATTTCTTGTGTGTTGCCACATATGACAGCTAAGATTTAAGTAACGAGCTGTACGTGCAGAGCGTACATGTGATTGCGAAAGAAGTTCAAGAGTGAATGGAAGCGACAGCTTAGGAGCTGGGGTTTATACAGATAAATACATAGGTTGCAGCTAAGTTGCGCACTGTAATTCTGTACAGGAGAGGCAGCACTGTCACTTTAAGAGCAGCATTTGACATGAAAAAAATGAATTTTTGTAAGTGGTAGAGGATTGTTTCCGATTTCCTGCTAATGGAATATGACCAGTAAAACAGCAGGGGGTTATTTTTGGTAGATTTCCTATTTTTCTCATGAGAGGAAAAAAAAATAAAAATAAGAGTGTCAAAAATCACTTCCATTGACTAGAATGCAAACTCCAAGTCCAGCATGAGGCAGGAGTGAATATATTCAGACCGGATGGCGCCAACCAAAAAGGCACCCTGCCATCTTTTTTCATGACGGTTACTATTTGGGAAATGCAGAATTATCACCAGATTGTCACCCTCAAAAGCCCAAAAACCTGAGAGAGGGGGGAGGAAGGAATAATGAAGCAAGTCTTGTGCGATGTTGCTTGTTGTAGGACCAGGCCCTGGAAAGGAGAATTGCTCAGAGCTTTTTGCAGCAGGGCCATTAGCCTGTAAGATATTCCATTTTTTTTTTTTTTGCAAAGTGCGTGATTGATTTCTGGGATGGCAAATGTATGCGATTGTTATTTTGAAGATTTTCATATTTATGATGACTATAACTGGATGGACAAACAAAAGAGCCAGACCGACAGGCCAAGTCACATAGAGTAAGCAGCAGAATGGAACCCCAGGCTACCTCCTGACCACCCCACGCGCAGCTAGGTTTAAGTTTCGTGCCACCTTGTGCAAAGAGCGCCATGGACCCCTGCCGGGCACAAGTACCACACTCTCTTACACAAAACTACTTTGCTTGGACAACTTTATATTTTCATGGGGATTTTTGTTTCCGATCCAGAAATTGCAGGAAATTAACTCCTTCCTCGGGCAAAAGATGATGGAACAAGCCTGGCTGTTAGGCAGCGCCCCTGCCAGCAGAGGTCTTCACTAAGCCCACGCTCTTTCCCACTTTAGCCATTTCCTTGATGGCTACATGGCGCAGTGAGGTCATCGCTATTTAATTTAACCCTGCCTCTCCCGCCACTTGGCACCTCGTCATCGAGTCGCCTTGGCTCTTTGCTCTGGCCTTCCAAGCATTTTGTCATTGTCTTGCCTCTCCCTATGTCATTGCCTTGCCTTGCTCCTAGTTCTTGTGTTGTCATGCCTTGCCATGTCAATGTTCTGATAGCTTTGCTCCTTGTCTGTCTGTTGTGCTCTGTGGGCTTCCTGGTGGCTCTTTTGCCAGTGTGGCTAAGTCTTCCAGTGGCCTAGCTTCTAGTGCTTTCCATGCCTTGCCTTTGCCCTGTTTAGGCCTCTCTGTGACCCATTCCCTCTGTGTGTTCCTGCTCCCTGTCCTTGTCTGACTGTGCCCTGCCTAGCCTAGTTCCCCTGTTCCAGTTTTGCTCTGCCTTGCTCTGTTTCTACCTCATTCCTGCCGGTATGTTCGACCCTGCTCCTGCTTTAGCCCTCTATGCTCCTGCCCTGCTTACCTTGCCTTCTCAGTTAGCCTTCCTCGGACTGATATCATTGCCTGACCCAGACTGTCTCTGATCCTGCCTCTGCTTCATCTCTGCCTGCCCTGACCTTAGCCTGGACTCCGACTTAGTCTGACTGCTGCCAACCCTGACCCCAGCCGCCCTGCACCAAACCAGGAGTCCACCAGAACTTGCAGGCCCAACCCAAGAGAGGAAGTAGCTGAACAGGCAGAAGACCCTCTCCTGCTCTGTTACGCAGTCCTGAACTGCTCCTTTTGGAGGAACCCCTGTAACCAGTCTGCCAGTCTATGCTAGGTTTGCCTTTTCAAAACTATAAAAAGAAAGTACATGCACATTGTACATAGTGATACTCTATATATATTTGTAAATTTTGCTCATAAGTTTTGTTTAATTATTTCCGTCCTCTTTTCCCCCTCCTCATTTGTTCATATGTTAAATTCGTTATATCTGTTCGATGTAAACCGCCATCCCAGGCGCCTGTTTCAGTTACACTGTAAACCGATGTGATATCCCGGATGAACGTCGGTATATAAAAATTTTAAATAAATAAATAAATAAATATACTGAACATCAAGAGGGAGAAAATTAGCCCAAGTTTGAATGGAAGATGTAATTTCACCTTAGACATTTTCAATCATCTCATGCATGGATTAGAAAGGGTGGGGAAGTCTGGCTACAAACTCTTGAGGAGTTTCCTTGGGAAAATAAAATATACATAGGGGAACATGGGTCTGGAGGCCCATGATTATCTAGGGTGGAGGCTAAGAGAGAAAGCATGTTTGCTTACCATAAATTATGTTTTCCATAGATAACAGGATGAATTAGTTATTACACGTGGGTGACATCATCTGGCGGCAGCAAACGGACTCATCTCTCCTAGTAGAGCTTTGAGCTCTACTGAGTATATGTGGGGAGTTTCTGCGTGGGCAATCTCTCATGAGCCTCCTCAGTCAACAACAGCTGAATTTAGCTATATAATCGACTCTCCAGAGCGGTAGGCAGATATTCCACAGCTAATTTATCCTATCTGTGGAAAACACTGTTTACCATAAGCAAACTTGCTTTTTCCATCGATAAGCAGGCTGAATTAGCCATTACATGTGGGGCATCCCAAACTAAGGTTGCAGCAGAATGATTACTGAACAAGCAACCCAGACTCCATGGTGGCCAGTTGACTACAGCAAGAACATATATGGCAAAACTGCTTGTCCAAATCTACTGTCAGTCTTTGAAATGTTATCACAATAGTAATGGGACATGAATGTGTGGATAGATAATAATCATATGGCAGCTTCGCAGATAACTTCGATGGGTACTTCTTGGAGATGCACAACAGAGTAAGCCAAGGCTCATAATTGGTAAGCCTTGACTGATCTGTAAATTAAAGTCCTGCTAGATTATAGTAGTGATGGATGCAAGCATCTACGCAATTGGATAAAGTTTGTTTGGCAATCACTATTCCAATGTGGTTAGGATCATATAAGATGAAAAGCTGATTAGCTTGACAATGAGATTGAACGCATTGTTTGTAATAGGCCGAGGCCCATTTACAGTCCAAAATATGGAGGGCCTTTTCTCCCTCATGTCTATGGTGCCTTGGGAAGTTCATAGGTAGTACAACCAACTGATTAATATAGAAAGCTAAGGCTCTTTTCAATAGAAACTTTGGGTAAATACAAAGAACCACCCTGATGTGATAGAACTGTAGTTACGGAGGGTAATGGATGAGAGCATAGAGTTCGCTAGCTCTTCTTGCCAAGGTGATTGCAATGAGAAAAAGTACTTTCCAAGTTAAGAACTTTAAAGGATCTGACTCCAACAGTTTGAAAGGAGACTTCATCAATTGAGAAAGGATCGCATTGAAATCCCACTGAACAGGTGGCTTCTGTATTGGAGGTTTGTCGTTCCAGAATCCTTTCATAAATCGAGACACAAGCAGATGTGTGGAGCTTGGTTTGTTGACTAACAAAGTATAGTAAGCTGTGATGGCACTCAATGTACTCTCACTGAGGCAGTAGCAAGGCCTAAATTAGATAGGTGAAGCAAGTATTGTTAAATTTGCAGAGGCTCGCATGAGAAGGAAGCAGATCATGCTGTTGGTACAAGATGGAAAATCTTTTCCATTTGAAGGCATAGATTTTCCTGGTTGAAGGCTTTCTAGAGGAAATCAATATACCTGTGATTGCTGATGGTAAGTGAAGATTGGTAATCACTGAGCATTCAGCATCCATGCCGTGAGTTTGAGGGCTGAGAGATTGGGATAAAAAAGCAGCCTCTCATCTTGAGGTAGAAGAGCAGGGTCAGATCCCAGGAGTATGGGAAGACTGATGGAAAACTTGACAAGATATTTATACCAAATTTCCATGGGCTATGCCAGTGCAATGAAGATCAGACAGGCTTGATCTCAGAAAACTTTCTATATTATTTTGGCAATGAGTGGTTCAATGGCTTTTGCTCTAACTAAGAAGGAAAGTGTACTAGCCTGATATCACTTGGAAGAATGGAGCAAAATTGATTTAGTTTTGTGCTTTGCTGTGATGCAAACAGATCCACTGTTGGTAGACCCCAGAAACAGATTCACTACTGACTGCTGCAGAGACCACTCATGAGGTTGAAACAGTCTCTTGAGATGATCTGCTACAATGTTGGAAACACCTAGCAGGTAAGTTGCCCTCAGAGTTGCCTGTTGGCATTCTGCTCAGTTCCAGATCTTCAGCACTTCCTGCAGAGAAGCCTCAATCTTGTTCCTCCCTGCTTGTTAACATAAAACATGGCAACTTGATTATCTGTTCGAATCAGGATGCTCAATTTGTGGAGGAGATGCATGAATGTGGTTAGAGCATGCTGTATCACTCTGGAAGAGAGATTCTTGCAGAGACCAGAGACTCTGGGTACAGAATTGTCCTGCATGAGCTCCCCAATCTTTGGTTGAGGCATCTGTTGTGAGGACAAGCTGAAAAGGACAAAACTGGAGTAGAGCACCACCATTGCAACTCTCTTACCACTGCTGGAGTGATTCATATTACTGAACATAGTGGTTAAGTGAACTGATCTCACTGAGATCTTAGACCCTACTAAAGGTAACGTATGTGAAGATGGGTCAATGGAACTGTGTGGATGGCCACCACCATATGAGTGAGCAGTATGAGGAGCCTTCTGGCAGTGGACTTTGGATTGGTAAGCTGCACTTAAACAAGCAAGATCATGGCTGATGGCCGAAAGCTTTCAGAAGCAAGGACTTTATGTGGGCTATGAAGAACTGAAGGTTCTGTGTGGGTTCCAGGTTGGACTTCTCAAAGTTGATGAGAAACTCTAAGCTCTGAAGAAGATGTTTGATCACATCCATAGAATGGAAGATAGCTTCTTGAGAATTTGCTGTGATCAGTCACTCATCTAGGTATGGGAAAACCTGTCTGTCCTGGTGATAGAGGTGCACTGCTTCTACTGCAAGGCATTTGACAGAAGAGAGGCCAAATAAAAGAACTTTATAATGGTAATAGGATAAATCCACTTAGAACCGCACATAATGCCAATGGGCTGAGTGGACTGGAATATGAGTATAGGTTTTCTTAAGATCCAGGGCACACATCCATGCGCCATGTTAAATGAAAGGTAAAATTGCTCTGAGATTTAATTTTGAATTTCTCCCAGCTGATGTGCTTGTTGAGGAACCGCAGATTCAGAATTGTTTGTAATCCCCCGACTTCTTGGAGATAAGAAAATACCTGGAGTAGAATCCCTGCTGGTGTTGCAATGCTGAGAGGATCTCCACTGCTTATGTTGTAGAAGACATTGCACCTAAAGATGAATCTGAGGGAGATGAGAAGGATTCAGTAAGGGCGTCAAATAATGTGGAAGAGATGGGGGTTGAAAGAAATGCTAAGGACCAAAGAGTTCTTGATTATTTGACACTGAATTTGTCCCACTATTGGAAGAGAAGGATGGGGATTGGACAAAGGTATCAAAACGATGCCTGGCTTTGACTGGGTCTGTTGGGTAATTTTTAGCTGATGGCATTCCCTTTGTCTAGGTCTGGCCAAACGTTATTGTTGACACTGTGCCAGAAGATGGTAGAGCCATCGATGCTGACGTCTGTGAAAGTATGGACATTTGTAAGGATAGTAAGGATGTTGCATTGGAGCAAGTTGTTCTGGCACCAGGAAGAATGATTGGGCCACTACATTTTGGGCTTTTATCTATGAGACCGTTTCTCAAAGTTTCTCTCTGAATAGGTTGTCTCCCAAGCATGGGAGGTCAGCAAGTCTTTCATGGACATCCTCTCAGATGGAACTAGCTCATAACCATTACATGCCATACACCCCAATAGAGGCTGCAGATGCACGTGAAGGAGAGTCAAACAACTCAGACAGAATATAGTAGGTGTCGCATCACTTCCTCAGCTTCCCAAAATGGCTGAGGGATGTTATTCTGTTCAGAAGCAGGTAAGTATAGCTTCAGCTTCTGGAGACAATCATGAATGTATTGTACAATGTAGAACTGATGAGTGGCAATGCATGTGAAGAGCATTGAGTTTTGGCTTGTTCTTTTGCCGAAATTGTCCAGGCGTTTATGATCCTTCCCCAGTCAGGAGATGGAATAAATGTGTCTCTTCTTTGCTTTCTTCAAAGCTGATTCCACTATGATGGATTGATATGGAAGATGCACTACGCCAAATCCTGGAGAGTGTTGGACTCGAAACTTGAGATCCAGATTTCTAAATGTAGGGAGGCAAGATATAGGTATTTCCAAGATTTTTAAGAGTAATGCCTTAAGTATGTCATGAACAGGTAAAGCGACAGGTTCTGCCAGTGTGTCTAGAATTTTTAATAGTCACTTAGAGATAACTAGAGTAGGACTTGAACTTCTTTTTTGAAAAATATTGGGAGCAAATAATGCACGTGCTAAAAACCCAAAACTTCTCACCCAATATGAATCTCTTGCGACGCTGCACCAACGAAATACTTAAATAATGACCTTCATAATAGGCTTCCTCGTTTAGGCTTTCGCCGATACAACTCGGCCTTATATATAATCATCGGTCATATTGTTGACAAAATTTTTTCAAGAATTTTTCTTTTGCATATTAAAATAATAAATATTTGACTGACATCATTTCTTGTATATAAAGCGTCATTCAAATGATTGAACTTATCTGACGGTGTTCACAGTTCTAACTCTGTTATGGTTTTCAACGGGTTAGAACTGTGAACACCGTCAGATAAGTTCAATCATTTGAATGACGCTTTATATACAAGAAATGATGTCAGTCAAATATTTATTATTTTAATATGCAAAAGAAAAATTCTTGAAAAAATTTTGTCAACAATATGACCGATGATTATATATAAGGCCGAGTTGTATCGGCGAAAGCCTAAACGAGGAAGCCTATTATGAAGGTCATTATTTAAGTATTTCGTTGGTGCAGCGTCGCAAGAGATTCATATTGGGTGAGAAGTTTTGGGTTTTTAGCACGTGTAGAATTTTTAATAGACCATGGAGTTAAATCCATGGGTCTTTGTCTTCATGGACATGAATACACAGTGCTACTGCCAACTTTTCAATAAATTTGGAATAGATGAGTTATCCGGGGAAGAAGAATGCTCCAGAAGATCTGGTGGAGGGTTTGACAGCATTCCAGCGGATTCTCCATCAGAGTCTGCTGCAGTTGAGCATGCCAATGAAGATCCTCTAACATGAGGTTCTGATGATGAAAACATACCCAAAATTGAGTTTTTTATTTTTAGATTTATATTCCACTTTTTGCAGCACTTCAAAGTGGATTACATTCAGGTACTCCAGACTGAGAAATCACCAAAGCAAGAGTGGAAAAGAGAGGTTGGACTGTTCAATCTGTCTCTTTTGCTAGGGAGTAAAACATTTCTCACAAAACCTGCAACCTGATCATAGGATTGCTATGTTCTTTGGCTTGGAGTTAGTGGAGGAACATCTTCTGACACCAGAACTGGTTCCTGCAGCATAAAAAGTAGTGGATTCAAGGACAGCAGTACTATAGAACAGATAGGATCTGGCGCTTGTAATCAAAGACCTTTGGCTACCAACCTTGGGAGTGGTAGCGATCTAACCAATGGAGGAGGTAAGGGTACTCTTATTCCTCCTCCTGCAGATCTTGGATGGCTAGTAAATTTTAGCGTAGATAATCCTCTCTGTTCCCAGGAAGGTGATGCAGAATATCTGGGAGATGTACAGGATCTTGAGCTCCTTCTGGGCTGTACGATCAATGAAGAACAGGGACATTGCGCAGTGCAATATGAGTGGAATGTATCTTGGCCTGCATTGGGAACACCGGGATATGATGTGGAGAAGACATGGCCGTATCAGAAGAATCAAGATGCATTGAGTGAGCCAGCATGACTTACATCAGTGCATCATGCATTGTGGTAGAGTGTGCCGATGTACTTTGCATTGTGGCAACATGCATCTGGTGCTTCTGTGCATCATGCCTCGGGTGCATTAATGCACCGTGTTTGTTGTGTTGATGCGCCATGCTTCAAATGCGTAAGATGATTTTGAGCATGTTAAGAGCTTTGAGTGCTTTGACTGCTTCAGGTGCATCGAATCCATCGATGCATCATGCTTTGATGCAGTATATGTGGTTGCTTCAGTCTTCTGATGCTTTGAAGCAGCATGCTGGAGTGAGATCTGCATCAATGCAGCAAAAGGATTTTTGTGTTTCCTTGATGCAGATAAGGCTGGCATGAGGGAGTGATGCCCAATGGCATAGGGTAGCTGAACTCGACCCTGGGGCAGTTTTGGAACAGCTCTGATAAAGGCTTTCCTGAGGTGGTAGATGATGCTGCATTGCAGGAGGAAGATCTACTGTCACTCTTTAGAGATGTATGTACTTCTTCCAAGTACACAGTCCTGGAATGCCCACACTAGCACAAATTTTCTGGTTGTGATCTGAACTCACACAGCTGTAGCATAACTCGTGGCCATCAGTGAGGGACATGACTTTTCCACATGGATAGTTCTTGAACTTACTTGTTGTTGTAGACTTTTTCTTGTAGCCAGGCATCCTGTGAAAGAAAAAGTTTTCTCTTTGCTTTTTTTTTTTTTGTAGCACTTAAAAGTGCTGTTTGTGTGGCTGCAGAAACAGTGAGACAAAACAAAATAAGATTCTTGAATCAAAAATGCAAGTCTGAGGTAAAAAAAAAAAAGAGGAGAAATGAAGTACATATCCATGTTTCAGCTCAGACAAAAAATGACCGAGGAGGCTCCTGAGATAACTTCCACACATGCTCAGTAGAGCTCAGAGCTTTACAGCTTGGAAAGACAAGCCCATTCGGTATCACTGGATGACATCACCCACATGTAATGGCTAAGTTGCCATTACATGTGGCTAATCACCCACATGTAATGGCAACTGATTTCTAAAACTTTTTGTACTCTTTTGTCCCATGCTTAAGAACATAAGTCATGCCATCATGGGGCAGCCCAAGGTTGTATTGAGCCCAGTATCCTGTCTCTGACAGTAGCCAGATCACCAGAATAACGCAGCAAATTAATTTCTTGTTGCTCATTCTCAGGGATAAGCAGTGGCTTTCCCAAGTCTACTTGGCTAATAATTGTTTATGAAACTTTTCCCAGGTATTTGTCTAGCACCCTATAGACTGCTGAGCCTGATATCAATGCTGGGCAAAATGGTAGAAGCCATTCTTAAAAACAAAATTACTGATCATATAGACAGACATAGTTTAATAGGGGGAAGTTAACATGGGTTTTGCAAAGGGAAGTTTTGCCTTACCAGTTTACTAGATTTTTTTTTGAAAGTGTAAATAAACATATAGATAAAGCTGAGCTGGTTGATACAGTGTATTTGAATTTTCAGAAGGTCCCTCATAAAAGACTCCTCAGGAAATTGGAAGGTCATAGGATAGGAGGTAGTGTGCTATTGTGCACTGATAACTTGATAAAGACAGGAAGCAGAGAGTAGGACTATATGGTCAGTTTTCCAAACAGAGAAAATTAGTGGAGTGCCCGAAGGGTCGGTACTGGGACCTGTGCTATTTAGCATATTCATAAATGATCTGGAGAAAGGAATAACGCATGAGGTGACCAGATTTGCAGATGACCCAGAATGGTTTTGAATTGTTACAACAGCAGCAGATTGTGAAGAACTGCAGAAGGATCTTGTGAGACTGGGCTTCTGAATAGCAGATGAAATTTAATGTGGACAAGTGCAAAGTAATGCACGTAGAGAAAATTAATCCCAACTACAGGTACATGATGCTGGGATCTGTCTTAGGAGTCTCCACCCAGAAAAAGGACCTCGGAGTCCTTGTGGACAGTACCTTGAAATCTTCGGCTCAGTGGGTGGCAGTGGTCAAAAAGGCAAATAGAATGTTGGGAGTTCTTTGCAGGGTCTGAGTTGCTAAGTGTATCGGCCATATTCCCAGAGCTCTGGCCTCATAGAACTTCCACCCCTTAATGCAAAGGAGAGAAATAGATACTTTTATATTTACTGCTCTATCACTGCTCTAGGCAAGATACAAGACATAACTGAAACATCATATACAAATGACATACCATGTAGTAATTCCTTACAGCATAAACAATTCACGCTCCCACCCTAACTCAAGTCTAGCCCTCATCCACTCTTCTGTCTACAACAGTATGCAATGAACACGATAAAGTAGCAGGGCCTATGATATCAGATCAAAGGCCTTTCTAAAAAGCCATGTTTTAGACCCCTTTTAAAATCCCAGAAATCATAGCATACCCGTATTTCATCAGGCAAATTATTCTACTAGCAGGGAGCAGCAACAGAGAATATTTTCTGGCCCCAGTGGGCCAAGCCTCACTGATACTGGTAATAGAGTGGGGTGAGTAGTGGAGATGAGGGGGGCTCATTCTTTCAGCCTTTTACAAAGATATTCATGACTAAAGAGGTTTCATATACCGCTAAGCTGAATTATAGACCTTCAGTTACCATTATTTTTACATAGACTGTGCAATGCTCAGTGTTTGATCTTATTAAAACACAATAAAAATTATGCACAATAAAGTGGATTCTAAATTATTTGTAAAATAGTTTTCTCCTAATTCTGAGAAGCATGGTGGGGCGGACTGACCGTGATCTGGGTCCCTGGGCAGTAAGGATCATTGGTCCTCAAGCGCCCATCCGAGGCTAGATGAGAATGCTGTGAGCCCTCGGGCACTGCCCTGTCGTGGGAATGGTCAGCCTGCCCCTGCTACCCTCAGACATGGCACTTTTACACTAAATTAGTTTTCATATCTGAGCTTCCAATGCCAGAACAAGAGCATGTTTTTCTATTTACTTTAGCTCTGAGAGGGGAAGGGAAGTAGAGTGAGAGAAGAGGAGAGACAAATGTGTGACATGGGGGAAGGGGGCAGACTTACTGAAGGCAAGAATGCGGAAGAGGCAGTGGAAGAAAAATGGAGAAAGAAAACCAGAGGGAGTGATCAGAAAGAGAGAGATGTTAATTAGACATGATTCATTTAGAGCAGAAAGTTTGCTGAGCCACAGACATTGTGTCTGCATTTGCCACTCCTGACATCTCCTCGCCTCATTCCGTCTCCCTCCCAAAGCATAAACTATTGTCCTATTGCTTTACTGCGAGTTCAGTCCTTATTCCCCCATGGCCTTGTTTTTGGTACTGAAGTGAATCAGTGTTAATTTGTTTCTGAAGATTGCACATCCGTCAGCACATGAAAGACAATCCTCCTTCCCTGTTTATATCAAGGCAGCATGAAGCCAAACAATGGAAAATGAGCAGAACATGCAATGCCAGAAGATATCCTGCAGTAAGTGGGTCAGAAGAACTGGTGGTGTTAAATAAGTGAACATTTTCAGATGTGTGTGGGGGTCACATAGCCTGCATATATTTCTTGTAGTCTATTTCTTCTTGCCATTCTTTGCAATTGTGAAAGCACAAGCTGATTTGAAGCAGTGCCACTGCCTGGGTAATGCTCTCTGGGGCTGCAGCAGTGTGAGCATCTTCCTGGCAGGGTTAGTCAGGACTGGCAATGTGAGCTTCTTCACAGGAGTGCCCCATCAGTGCCAGCCAAGACTCAAAAAGGAATGGAATAAAATTATTTTATCTCAGGAAAAAACATCAGTAGTCTGCAGCCGTTTATTAAGGAATATACTTACAGTAAATCCCTTCCCCCGGCTGCCCTGCACAGTGCCAGCATCTCTGCTTTTCCATGCCATTAATCTCACATGTTGAATGTAGCTACTGGCAAACATTGGTCTCACAGAAGCACGAGAGCTGCTGAAATGGGAGATAAAGATGTGCTTCCTGCAGAGCCACTCGTTTTTGCGTCTGTGCCAGTTTGAAATTGCAAAGTCTGACAAAGGCCTTTTGCATCTGCAAGGGCAGGGTTTTAAGGATTAAGTGAGCCCCTGTGAGCTCCTTTAAGGAGTCAGCCCCAGAATGTCAAAGCGTCAGCCTATTTCTTATTATGGCACAGTTTTCGCAATAAATCCCAATGAAAACTGAATGCTATATAGAAACCTGGGTTCAACTGCTGGACCTGGCTTCAGTTCCTCAGGGCTGGGATGCTGGAGAGCTCCTGGTAACCTGCAGAGTGTGGCAGCTACTATCCTTAACCGAAGGCCTGGGGAGTGTGGGGGAGCAGGTTTAATCTGCATGGAGCTGCAGTTACTGCCAGACCACTTACTCCAGTGGGCAGACTGAATGGACCATTTGGGTCTTTTTCTGTTACTATCACTCACCAAGGACATCTGCAGGTCAGATTCAAGGAACATATGGACCAGGATGCAAAGGCCGCTGCAGTCTTTAGATAGTAAAGGCTCACCGTGCTGTAGACCCAGTGAAGAATGGTTCCAATTGCACTTGAAGCCCAAAAGAGTAGAGGAAAGGTGCCAGATCAAAAAGAAAAAACAAACCCCTTCCCAAAAGCTAGACCTTCCCTCTGACAGGAAAAATCAAGTTTTTGTGGCGAAGAGGTAATATGCTTTTCCCAACCTTGGAGAAGATGTCCCCGCTTAGTTATGCAGGGAGGTTGATTTTAGCTTGCTGCTAAACCTGTGCAGATCAGGCCCAAGGATTATCTCTGCCTTTCAGGTCATAATTGCTATTAAATCACAGCTTGCCTAACCAAATTAATGCAAACCCAAAAGGATGTGCTATAATTTTACCAGTCTCTCAGCGGTTCAAGGAAGGATGGGGGGTGATTATGCTGGGATTCAAAGCAGCTGTCACTATCAGAATCATAATCCCAAACAGCTGGCATTTGTCACTTACTTATGACACCATTTCCAGCAAATGATAAAGTCGCATAGGAAGCACTCAGCAGAGCAGAGAGGGAAAGGAGCAGGTTTTGCGCTGGCAGCTGCTCTGCTCAGAAAGCACCTTCCATGTTTGTAGCTGCTGCTTCTGCTCTGGCACTGGAGGGTGCCAAAGGCTGTCATACTATTCATTAATACATGAAAGCATTTGTGAAAGCTTCCTTGTAAGTGAAAATTATACAAACAAATGTCAATCTATGAAAACGAGGCGGTTATCCAACAGACCACTGAGCAAGAAAGTTACTCAGTAACTACCCAAAGATTCAACAGAACATACCTAGACTAAAGTGACCCGGGTGACTTTACCCTGATAATCAGCAGAACATTCCCGGATAAGCATTCATTCCTCAGAATATATCTGACTAAAGTGACCCGGGTGACTTTACCCTGATAATCAGCAGTACATTCCCGGATAAGCATTCATTCCTCAGAATATATCTGACTAAAGTGACCCGGGTGACTTTACCCTGATAATCAGCAGAACATTCCCGGATAAGCATTCATTCCTCAGAATATATCTGACTAAAGTGACCCGGGTAACTTTACCCTGATAATCAGCAGAACAATCCCGGATAAGCATTCATTCCTCAGAATATATCTGACTAAAGTGACCCGGGTAACTTTACCCTGATAATCAGCAGAACATACCCGGATAAGCATTCATTCCTCAGAATATATCTGACTAAAGTGACCCGGGTAACTTTACCCTGATAATCAGAGGAACATACCCGGATAAGCATTCATTCCTCAGAATATATCTGACTAAAGTGACCCGGGTGACTTTACCCTGATAATCAGCAGAACATACCCGGATAAGCATTCATTCCTCAGAATATATCTGACTAAAGTGACCCGGGTAACTTTACCCTGATAATCAGCAGAACAATCCCGGATAAGCATTCATTCCTCAGAATATATCTGACTAAAGTGACCCGGGTAACTTTACCCTGATAATCAGCAGAACAATCCCGGATAAGCATTCATTCCTCAGAATATATCTGACTAAAGTGACCCGGGTAACTTTACCCTGATAATCAGCAGAACATACCCGGATAAGCATTCATTCCTCAGAATATATCTGACTAAAGTGACCCGGGTAACTTTACCCTGATAATCAGCAGAACATACCCGGATAAGCATTCATTCCTCAGAATATATCTGACTAAAGTGACCCGGGTGACTTTACCCTGATAATCAGCAGAACATACCCGGATAAACATTCATTCCTCAGAATATATCTGACTAAAGTGACCCGGGTGACTTTACCCTGATAATCAGCAGAACATACCCGGATAAACATTCATTCCTCAGAATATATCTGACTAAAGTGACCCGGGTGACTTTACCCTGATAATCAGCAGAACATACCCGGATAAGCATTCATTCCTCAGAATATATCTGACTAAAGTGACCCGGGTGACTTTACCCTGATAATCAGCAGAACAATCCCGGATAAGCATTCATTCCTCAGAATATATCTGACTAAAGTGACCCGGGTGACTTTACCCTGATAATCAGCAGAACAATCCCGGATAAGCATTCATTCCTCAGAATATATCTGACTAAAGTGACCCGGGTGACTTTACCCTGATAATCAGCAGAACATTCCCGGATAAGCATTCATTCCTCAGAATATATCTGACTAAAGTGACCCGGGTGACTTTACCCTGATAATCAGAGGAACATACCCGGATAAGCATTCATTCCTCAGAATATATCTGACTAAAGTGACCCGGGTGACTTTACCCTGATAATCAGCAGAACATACCCGGATAAGCATTCATTCCTCAGAATATATCTGACTAAAGTGACCCGGGTGACTTTACCCTGATAATCAGCAGAACATTCCCGGATAAGCATTCATTCCTCAGAATATATCTGACTAAAGTGACCCGGGTGACTTTACCCTGATAATCAGCAGAACAATCCCGGATAAGCATTCATTCCTCAGAATATATCTGACTAAAGTGACCCGGGTGACTTTACCCTGATAATCTGCAGAACATACCCGGATAAGCATTCATTCCTCAGAATATATCTGACTAAAGTGACCCGGGTGACTTTACCCTGATAATCAGCAGAACATTCCCGGATATTAATCAGCAGAACATACCCGGATAAGCATTCATTCCTCAGAATATATCTGACTAAAGTGACCCGGGTGACTTTACCCTGATAATCAGCAGAACAATCCCGGATAAGCATTCATTCCTCAGAATATATCTGACTAAAGTGACCCGGGTGACTTTACCCTGATAATCGACAGAACATTCCCGGATAAGCATTCATTCCTCAGAATATATCTGACTAAAGTGACCCGGGTAACTTTACCCTGATAATCAGCAGAACATTCCCGGATAAACATTCATTCCTCAGAATATATCTGACTAAAGTGACCCGGGTAACTTTACCCTGATAATCAACAGAATATACCCGGATAAGCATTCATTCCTCAGAATATATCTGACTAAAGTGACCCGGGTGACTTTACCCTGATAATCAGAGGAACATTCCCGGATAAGCATTCATTCCTCAGAATATATCTGACTAAAGTGACCCGGGTAACTTTACCCTGATAATCAGAGGAACATTCCCGGATAAGCATTCATTCCTCAGAATATATCTGAGTAAAGTGACCCGGGTGACTTTACCCTGATAATCAGCAGAACATTCCCGGATAAGCATTCATTCCTCAGAATATATCTGAGTAAAGTGACCCGGGTGACTTTACCCTGATAATCAGCAGAACATACCCGGATAAGCATTCATTCCTCAGAATATATCTGACTAAAGTGACCCGGGTAACTTTACCCTGATAATCAGCAGAACATTCCCGGATAAGCATTCATTCCTCAGAATATATCTGACTAAAGTGACCCGGGTAACTTTACCCTGATAATCAGAGGAACATTCCCGGATAAGCATTCATTCCTCAGAATATATCTGACTAAAGTGACCCGGGTGACTTTACCCTGATAATCAGCAGAACATTCCCGGATAAGCATTCATTCCTCAGAATATATCTGAGTAAAGTGACCCGGGTGACTTTACCCTGATAATCAGCAGAACATACCCGGATAAGCATTCATTCCTCAGAATATATCTGACTAAAGTGACCCGGGTGACTTTACCCTGATAATCAGCAGAACATACCCGGATAAGCATTCATTCCTCAGAATATATCTGACTAAAGTGACCCGGGTGACTTTACGCTGATAATCAGCAGAACATACCCGGATAAGCATTCATTCCTCAGAATATATCTGACTAAAGTGACCCGGGTGACTTTACCCTGATAATCAACAGAATATACCCGGATAAGCATTCATTCCTCAGAATATATCTGACTTAAGTGACTCAGGTAACGTTACCCTGATAATCAACAGAATATACCCGGATAAGCATTCACGTGGGTAATGATGTACCTGGACAAAATGTAGCCAGGAAGCAGAGAGAAATTTTGAAACTTGTTTTTTGTCCAGCTAACTCCAAATGTTACCTGGAAAAAACCTTTGAACATCAATCTCAATGTTATTTCGGGTCTGTCTTATGACTGCTGTTCAATAAATAAATATTCAGTTAAACAGGCCAGTCCCATGACTCAGGCCAAGGTGCTGTGCAATTTGGTGTAGGAGATTCATTAGCTTCCTTGTATACAAAGAGGGAGGACAGATATCGGCACTATTATGGTACGTTTACCAGCGAGAGAGCAGTACAGAGGGGAAGTTGCTAGCCCTTAGGGCTGCCAAGAGTCCTGAAATTACTCAGTGTGGAGTCATATAAAGAGGGAAATAGGAGAATAATAAGTGTAATCAAACAAACCTTCTAGCTATGATTTAAACCGTGAATACCCAAGGATCTTCCCCAGAGATAGAAATGAGGGAACTCGGAGAATGGACAAACTAATTTTAGAAACTGCAGATTCTTGTCTGTGCTGGCCTCTTGGTTATAAACATGGGAGGCACAGGCGGTACATGAAGTTCAAGCTGGGGGAGGTTGCTGCGTGCTGGTCAGGTCAGTGCCATACCCAGAAAAATGACAGTGCTGATCGATGATGCCCTAAGCTTTTGCTTCCCTTCTTTAACACTCAGCGGGATGGGCTCACTAGCTGCATGGATTCCTGTTAGTCGCAACTCTCCTCAGTTCCCCTCTCTTCAGACTTCCCCAGTGATCCCCCCGACTTATGACAATGCCTTCTCTCCATTTTTAAACTTCAGAGGCCAGCTTCCTTGGCTGTGCTGATCTTAGGCTACCCGAGACCTGCACAGCCAGAGCAGCTGAGCCAGTCACAACGTTTAACGAGGGAGGACACGATGCTCATGCCAGCTGGCACAGGCGAGTGCCATGGGGAGGATGAGTTCCCGTTGCTAGCTGTGCCTTGTGCTTTGGCACCGGTAGAAGAGGCTTCACTAACTACCCCAAACCTCCCTTTGCCAGGATTCAGGCTTAGCGTCCCCAAGCCTCTTTACCCACTGCCCATGGGAGGCATACAGACCCCTGGACAAAGAAAGCAGGGAGTGTACAAGACTATAAAAGCAAACCACCAACCCATTATACAGCTTTCCCGGAAATTAATTGCCAGAGTAGTATTTACATGGGTGATGGGACATAAAGCCTGTTTGGAATGGGCAACAGGGAAGAAAAAGCTTCCCTGGTAAACTTAGGAACTGAATCCAATTAGGAAGGTTCAGACAGAAACTCCTTTATTTATAACGCCAAGGAAAAAAAATACAAAAGATGCATATCAGGGAGGGGATTAAAAATTAAAAATGTATGTGCTGCCTTTCTCACATATCGAGGTGAAATAAAACATATAACATTCATAGAATATACATAGACAAAATACAGTAAAAATAATCCTAGGTACATCATCAGTAAATATTAAATAAGCATAAGAACATAAGACTTGCCATACTGGGTCAGACCTAGGGTCCATCAAGCCCAGCATCCTGTTTCCAACAATGGCCAATCCAAGTCACAAGTATCTGGCAGGATCCCAAAGATTAAGTCCAATTCTTCTTGCTTATTACCAGAGATAAGAAATGGTTTTCCAAAGTCTACATGGCTACATGGTTTATGGTCTTTTCCTCCAGGAACATATCTAAACCTTTTTTAAACCCAAATACACTAATAGCTTTCATCACATCCTTTGGCAACAAATTCCACAAATTAATTGTGCACTGAGTGAAAAAATGTTTTCTCCTATTTGTTTTAAATGTGCCACCTATTAGCTTCATGGAGTGTTCCCTAATCCTAGTACTAATGGAGAGGGTAAATAACCGTACCCTGTTCCACCCCACTCAAGATTTTAAAGACCTCTATCATAACTCAACCAACTCTTCTCCAGGCTGAAGAGCTTTAACCTGTTTAGCCACACCTCACAAGGGAGCCATTCCATCCCGACTGTCATTTGTGCTGCACGTCTCTGTGCCTTTCATAGTTCTGCTAGGTCTTTCTAGAAATGGGGAGACCAGAACTGCACACAGTACTCATGGTGTGGTCGCACCATAGATCAATAGAGATAATAGTTTGAATTATTCTTCTCTATATGCATTAGTTTCCACTTGTCCCTGTAAAGGAATGGCCCTACTCCCCCCCCCCCTCCTTAACCTCTATGGGACCAGGTATCTAACCTGGTCCACCTTAAACCCCATAGAGGGAGAGAGCTCTGTGAGCAGGACCCTGCTAAGCAGGATAAGAGGTGGAGCCCGGTTGGAAATAGGAGGCCTCAGGTCTCTGGGAGAAAGAGCTCCTGAACTCTCTCTGTCAGAAGGTAAAAGCTGCAGGAACACTACTGGAAGTAAGCAGGCTACCTTGTATGCTGATTGTTGTAATAAAGCTGGAATTAGTAAGAACAAAGGCTGGAGTCATGTGGTTCCTGCCTCCAGTCTAAGAACGACACTCGGCTATCCCACAGTCCCCATTAAAATTTCATAATTTAACAACTTTGAATATTTTTTGTGATCTGTGATATGATCATCTTTTCCAATTATTTATCAATATATTAAAAAACACATATCCCAGTAGAGCTCCCTGTGCACTTCACTATTTACCTTTCTTCACTGAGAGAAATGATCATTCAGTCCTACTCTGTTTCCTATCCTGTAGCCAGCTCACAGTCCACAATAAGACATTGCCTCCTATCCCAATACTCTTTAAATTCCTGATGAATCTCATGTGGGACTTTGTCAAACAACTTCTAAAAATGTATTGCATTGGATTCCTTCATTTGCAGCAATTATAGACCAGTAACCAATACTCTTTCTGGCTAAGATCGCAGAGAGAACTATTATTATCCAGTTAACACCTTTTTTTCCAAAGAGAATAAGATAGTTTTCAAGCAGGGCTTTTAGTTGGGTCACAGAACTGAGTCTGTGTTGGTTTTAGAGGGGAAGATGTTCTTTTGGTTTTATTGAACCTCTCCTCAGATACTGATCTAATAGACCATTCTGTTCTTCTAGACAGGTGTGAATCGGCTGGGATAAAAGGCTGAGCACTGCAGTGGATAGCTTTGTTTCTGTTCAGGCAGGTCAGCTGAGGTATGTGTTAGGGGGTCATCTAGTCCATTCTCCTGGGGGTCACCTTTGCCCCTGTTGCTGCTTTATGAGGCCTCTGGGGATGTTGTTCCGTTCATGGGACTGAGAGGCTGTCTGTTTGCTGATGATATCCAACTCATTGTGCCTTTGCAGAAAAATGCCATTCGAGCATTGTCTCAACTTATTGATAAATCATCTATCATTGCTGACTGATTGGTACAAAATAAGTTGGTCTTAAATTCCACCAAGACAGAAATAATTAAAATTTGGCATGACTGGGCTAGATGCTGTTCCATTATCTCTTCCTATTGAGTTGAATAAATACATATATACATAACTAAATAAGACTTGCCATATTAGGTCAGACCAAGAGTCCATCAAGCCCAGTATCCTGTTTCCAACAGTGGCCAATCCAGGTCACAAGTACCTGTCAGGGTCCCAAGGGGTAGATACATTCTAAGCTGCTTATCCCAAGAATAAACAGTGGATTTCTGCAACTCCACCTTAATAATGGTTTATAGACTTTTCCTCCAGGAACTTGTACAAACCTTTTTTTTTAAACGCAGCTACACTAATAACTTTCACCACATTCTCTGGCAATGAATTCCAGAGCTTAATTATGTGATGAAAAAAAATATTTTCTGTTATTAGTTTTAAATGTATTACCTAGTAACTTCATTGTGTGATCCCTAATCTTTATACTCTTTGAAAGAGTAAACAATCAATTGTTTACTCGTTCTACTCCAGCTTGGACGTGTTCTTATCCTGTGCGCACAAATTGGGCGTACATTTGTGTGCGCTTAAGTTGCGATACCTAGCCTTGTGGCGGGCACCTAAAATTTGGATATATAATTTTTTTTTTTTGTTTCTTTGCGTAAAGCTCTTGTTTTTTTCCGGTTATGGAGACCATTCAAGAATTGATTGATCTTGAATGGGACGCCCCAGAGCAAATTTTAAAGGGGGTCAGACCTTGGAAGGCCTGTACCCCCCTGGATCCAGTGGCAGGAGAGCGTCTGCGTTTCCCAAAAATGGATTTGCTTGTCGATGCAGTCTTTAAACCGATGACTCTCCCTGTTGACGGAGGAGCGGCCTTGGAGGATGTGCATAATAGGAGAACTGAGGCCATCCTTAAGCAAGCATTTGATGCAGTGGCAATGACTTTGCACATAGCTTCCTGTTGTTCCCCGGTGGCTCGCTCTCGTTTGCTTCTCTCTCAGGAGGTTAATGACTCTGGAGTACCTTCTAGGGCAGTTATGGAACCTGCTGCAACCTTCTTAGCAGATGTGGACTGCGATTTGGTCTGCACCTCAGCCAGAGGAGTGGCCTTGGTAATAGCGGCCAGATGCCAGTTATGGCTGAGGAATTGGTTGGCCAATGTGACCTCCAAGGCTAACCTTACAAAATTGCCTTTTAAAGGCTCGCTCTTGTTTGGGAGCGAGTTGGGGAAGCTGGCCAGTAAGTGGGGTGAATCTCCGGTTCCTCGGTTGCCGGAGGACAAGAAACAATTGCCGCGCCCCTTTGGTATGAGGGGTCGTCTCAGAGGTTCCAGGCGTTTTCATCCGTACAGAGGGATGAACTTTCAGAGGACTCAGCCTTTTGGAAGGTCTCAGTCCTTTTGCCCCAGACAGTCCAGGTGAGGTGCAAGGAAGAGGGATTCAGTTTGGTTAGGAACTGGGGAACCTTTTGGGGAAGGGGGAGTCTCTTCCGAAGGGATGGGCTCCACCTTAACCAGGGTGGAACCAGACTGCTGGCGCTAACCTTTAAAAAGGAGACAGAGCAGCTTTTAAACTAGAACAAAGGGGAAAGCCGACAGTCGTTCAGCAGCGCATGGTTCGGAGAGATGTATCTTTAAAGGATACTAATGATGCATTAGAATTAGGGCATCCCGACAGTGAGGTTCCAATAATTAGAAAAGTAGTCCAAGTGCCTGTAACTAAAAACTCACCTGAGCTAAAAAATTCTAACTTATCCCTATCAATTAAAAAGCAGAATGAAATACAAACAAAAAACAAACTTTGAAATGTTTGTATGCTAATGCCAGAAGTCTAAGAAGTAAGATGGGAGAATTAGAATGTACAGCAGTGAATGATGACATAGATTTAATTGGCATTTCAGAGACATGGTGGAAGGAGGACAACCAATGGGACAGTGCTATACCGGGGTACAAATTATATCGCAATGACAGAGAGGAGCACCCGGGAGGCGATGTGGCGCTTTATGTCCGGGATGGCACAGAGTCCAACAGGCTAAACATCCTGCATGAGACAAATGCACAATTGAATCTTTATGGGTAGAAATCCCTTGTGTGTCGGGGAAGACTATAGTGATAGGGGTATACTACCGTCCACCTGGTCAAGATGGTGAGACTGATAGTGAAATGCGAAGAGAAATTAGGGAAGCTAACCAAATTGGTAGTGCGGTAATAATGGGAGACTTCAGTTACCAACAAAACAATTAGTGGAAACCAAAATAATTTTAGTATTATAGCCTAAAAGGTGTCAGTAAGCCTGTCATTGTGACACTTAAAAAGTGACCAACCGGTTTACACATCACCCACCTTCCAAAGTCCTTTTTAATGAAATAAATCTTTTTGGGATTTTTGATTTTTTTTTTTTTAATTTCTTCTAATATGCACTAGTGAAAGACTCTTCGCATTCTATGTAACCAGACCCAACACAGCCCGTGTTTCGCTGTGAAGCTTCTTCAGGGGCATGCAATGATATCAATGTATAGCGAGTCACATCACTTTACCATTTTAAATTTGGACACAGCGTCTCAATGTCTCTTCGCCTGAAAGCAAAGTCATGACATATCTGGAGGTTTCAAAACCTTTACGAAAGATGGATTGCCCATTTGTCCTTCATGGTGGAGGAAAACAGGGCAAACCAGCTTCGCAGGCTACAATAGCTCACTGGATTAAGGAGGTGGTTAGGGCCGCGTATGTGGATGCTGAAAAGCCATTGCCTACTCAGCTTAGGGCTCATTCTACTAGGGCTCAGGCAGTGTCATGGGCGGAGGTTAGATTTTTGTCTCTCATCAACATTTGTCAAGCTGTGACATGGTACTCCTTACACACCTTTTTCAGGTATTATCGTCTGGATGTGCAGGTCCGGGAGGACTCAGCCTTTGCACGTGCGGTGATGACTGGACCGCGGCCAGCCTCCCACCCTATTCGGGAGTAGCTTAGGTACATCCCACTGGTCCTGAATCCATCTATCCACATGCTAGGAAATGAGAAATTACTACTTACATGATAATTTCCTTTTCCTTAAGGTGGATAGATGGATTCAGCTTCCCACCCTTGGCTGCCACATGATTGTATGATGGTCCTCCTGTGTTGCTACATGTTCCAGGGGATTACTGGTAAGTGTTCATCCAGTCCCTAGACTAGTATGCATAAGTTCTTGCCTGAGTTCAGTGTTTCTTGTTGGTTGAGTACAGAAATGATTGTCTGTATTTAATCAAGTTTTTGCTCAGTTGCTTTTGAAGAAAATACTGGCAGGCTGATGTCACTGCAGGGGTATATAAACTGTGACATCAATTTGCTCCGTCTCCATCTGCTGATAGAGGTGCATAACCCACTGGTCCTGAATCCATCTATCCACATGCTAGGAAAAGGAAATTCTCAGATAAGTAGTAATTTCTCATTTGCTACAATTGGTCGATCGTGGGATTATCCTGTGACCGGCCACACTCAGCCCCGCGAGCTGCCGCTATCAAGGTGTTCATGGCAGCTGGCATGCTGCTGCCAAGCTGCCGCCATTGGTCCCCTTAGCACATGCGCCTTTATTTGAAGGCTCCAAGGTGGGAAATCTCCTAAGGCGCCCCAAAATAACGTCAGAGCCGGCTGAAGATATAAACCCCAGCTGCATTCGCAATAGATGCCTCAGCAACAAGCCTCCTGCATCAACTGCAGTATGTGTTGCCTCAGCGTCTCTCCAGCCTGCCCTGTCTCCTTTGACTAGTCTGCCCAGCCTCATCTCTCCAGCCTGCCCTGCCTTACCCAGCTCCTTTCACCTTGCTCCAGCCCTACTTCAGACTGACTATTGGATCTTTCCCTAGCCTGGACTCCAGCCATTCTTGCCTGCCACCTGCCATTGACCTTTTAATAGACACTGACCGTTCTTGCTTGCTGCATGCCCCTAACTTTTGACTGAACTTCGATTAATCTCCTTTGCTGCCTGCCCTAATCCAGTCTGATCCCAGACTTTCCGCCTGCCAGACCCAGAGGGACTCTCGCCTAAGTCCTGATGGCCCCTGGAACACAAGGGCTCAACTTGCGGGGAAAGGGGCTGGTATAGGGGAAACTCCAGGCAAGCCGTACATGGGTTCATCTGCCAGCTGTCAGTGTGGATCTAGGGGGTTCACTCTCTAGGTTGTACCAATCACATCACAACACAGGGGTTTGCTTTCCTAACAATTTGCTGAGGCTGTGGATCTGGCAGACCTGTCTGCACTTCAGGTCATTCCAGGATTCGCCCATTGCATCCAGCAACAGCAGGGCATCCTGGATCAGGTGACTGGCATTCTTGAATGGCTACCTGTCAGAATGGATGCCATGTAGCCTCCACCTCCAGTTCCAGCTCCGCCCACTGTAGCTCCAAGGTCCAGTCCACAGTTGTTGCCTCCACCCTGTAACCATGGGATCCAAAATGAATGTCAGGGCTTCCTGAACCAGTGCAGGATGAACTTTGAGCTCCAAGCAGCTTTATTCCTGATAGATAGGATCAAGGTGACATACATCCTCTTCCTCCTGGGAGGCACGGCCCTTGCCTGGGCTTTCCTGCTGTGGTAATGAAAGGACCCTTTTCTCCTAAATCTTCAGGAGTTCCTCCGCCAGTTCTGCCTTGTCCTTGACAAACCAGGTCGTAGGTCCTCCTTGGCAGCAGAGCTTCTTCGCATCTGACAAGGCACACGAACTGTTGGAGAGTATTCTATACTCTTGCCTCAGAGCTACACAGGGGAGAAGAGAGTCTGACCGCCATCTTCTGGCAGGGCCGACCATCTTTAAAATGGCCGGTGCCATTTTTAAAGATGGCGCCGGCCATCCAGTGCTCCAACATGTGACAGGGGCCGGCCAATGGCACGGATACCCTGTCACATGGTAAGGGCAAAGGGCCATCGGCGCCATTTTTTTAATGCAGCCGATGGCCCGAGAGTGGGAGATCGCTCCCCGCGCCGCCACTAGACCACCAGGTAATTTAAAAACCTTTTTTAGGGGTTCGGGAGGGTGGGGGAGGGTTTTTTGATTATCAGATCGGGCGCAGCCGATAATCAAAATTCAAATCGGGCCAGGCGATAAAAATTTTAAGATTTGGATCGGAACCGGAACTGATCAGATTCTGGTTCCGATTCACATCTCTAATAATCAAGTTTTCCCTACCTTGGCAAGTTTTCTTTTTAATAACTAGTGGGTAGCTTCTGAGTATATTTTTGGTGACTTTTAGTATAAATTCTCTTCTTTAGCTTCACATTTAACTTATTTGTATTGTCATCATATACTCTCTCTCTCTTCTTCTTTGCACAAACGATATATAGCTTTCTTTTACTTGGATCAATTCCAAATATTAAACTGTTATCGCCTCTGTGCATTAATTACATAAGTTCCATGTTATTTCAATAACACTGGATAAATCTATGCCATCATTCCATAGTATATTATAATATAGCTGTTGTATCTCTCTCATGAAACAGCTGAACATCAATAGGCATATTAGGCATATCATTAATAGAGATGTGCATTCGTTTTTGCCGAATTGGAAAATTGCAACGAAATTGTCCAATTCAGCATGTTTCAGGGAGCCCGAAAAAAATCAGGATTTTCCTGTTTTTTCACAAAAATTCGTTTTTCCGATTAGTGCGCACTAACGGGAGTCAGTGCGCGCTAACTCCCCGTTAGTGCGCGCTAAGTCCTGTTAGTGCGCACTAACAAAAACTAACAAAAACTAACAAAAACTAACAAAATCTAACAGTTTTTGTTAGTGCGCGCTAACAGGAGTTAGCGCGCACTAACTAAAAATCGATTTTTCGCGAAAAAAAGACCCGAACCGAAAAAAAACCGACATTTTCCATGGCGGCCAAAAAACGAACAACGACATGAACACAAAAAACGATGCACATCAATGCTTCTCTAATATTAGTCACCTATTTTTATCAAAAACATAAATTATTATTATTTTATGTTTTTCAAATGCTTACCCAATTATTCTCTCTTAAAATACTTGACATTCACTAATTCTAAACATTCTTTTCTATTTTAAGCAGATTAGAATGTACACATTAAGGAGTACTAACACAACACCTCCTTACTCATTGATGTCAGTCTAGATTCTGCCTATGCTTTTCTAACTGCCACTTACTTTCTTAAGGGATTTAGATACATGCTCTCTGATGTCACTTGCACTATTTGTTTAAATAAAGTAAATTATTTCTTAACTTTTTTATTTAATATTCTTTCCTTCAACATTCTTTTCAAATATAATTTATTATAATTCTTTTTCCTATCTTTTTTATTTTCAACTCAATATAACTTTTAAATTATTTTCAGTGCTTTGACCTCTAATAGTATCATTACTCCGGTCTTTTCACATGTAACTAAGGAAGCTATATTGATATCATTCTAAGATACCATCAGGGAACTTTGATAACTACTATAGCAACCGGATTAAACCAATACATGTAGGGGAGCTCAGCCTATTCTAATTATATAATCAAGTCTAATTTTAAATAGATTCGGCCAGGATAATTGCTACAAGACCCACGTCAATTCCACCCGGGAAGGCAGTAGTTCCCAAGCACATCCGCGAAAAGGTACTCCAATGGGCCCACAACTCATGGGTGGTACGACACCCCGGGATCACCCACTCTCAAGAACTCCTTCTTTATCACTACTGGTGGCCTCAGGTGAAGACCAACGTGAGGCATTATGTAGAGTCCTGCCTCACCTGTGTCCAGCACAAGAGTTCACGAACCTGACCTTGGGGGCTGTTACGTTGTTGCTGGCCCCCGAGAAATCCTGGGCCCACCTGTCCACTGATTTTATCATGGACTTCTCTCTTTCCAATGGCCAAACCATGATATGGGGGTTGTGGTGGATCGATTTTCCAAGATGGCTCATTTCATGCCACTGCTGGGCTTGCCCTCTAGCCCAGAGCTGACCCATCACTTTGTACAGCACATCTTCTGTCTTCATGGGCTCCCTTCTCACATCCTTTCAGACAGAGGCATCCAGTTCATAGCCCAATTCTGGAGAAGCCTCTGTAAAAGGTTTGGAATCACACTAGACTTTACTACAGATATTATGTCAAAGAGAGGCAAGATGACTGGGCCAGTCTACTTCTATGGGCAAAATTCTGCTACAACAATCATGTTGGCAGTTCTTTGGGCTCTACGCTCTTTCAGATTGTGTATGGCAAACAACCCTGGGTACCTCTTCCCATGCAACTTTCAGTGCCTTGTCCAGCAGCCAATTCCACAAGTCAAGATCTTATGAACCTATGGCAAAGGACCAATCTTCTGCTCACTCAGGCAGCCAGTCATTTTAAAACACAGGCAGACAAAACACTGGCCCCCTAATTTAAACCAGGGGATCTGATGTGGCTAAACACTCAGAACCTTCGGCTCAAGATTCCCTCCATTAGAATTGCACCCTGATTCATTGGGCCATTCCCCATTCTGCAACAGCTGGCACCTGTGACATACCAAGTGAGGTTACCTCCTACACTAAAAATACATGTTTTCCACATCTCACTGCTAAAACAACAGATCTCTCTTGGCCTTCACGGTAACCACCCAAACCATCTCTGAGTCTAACATCAACTATGAAGTACAAGACATGTTTAACTCCTGGAGACAGTGGAACAAACTGTAGTACTTAATATCCTGGAAGAATTATGGACCTAAAGAAAACCCCTGGGAGCCTGCACACCATCTTCGACTGATGAGAGAATTCCATCTATGCTTCCTCCACAAGCCGAAACCCAGAAGCCTGGGGAGGGAGCATAAGAGGGGCTACTGTTACAATTCACCAGTCACAGGACTGTGCCACAACCAGCCACATTCACCCCCACAAGCGGCCATCTTCAAGGAGGTCTTCGTGATGGCTGGAGCGCCACCGCCAAATTACTGCTGATGGCCCCCTTAGGCGTGTGTGCATAGCAAGTGCCTCTACCTGAAGGCCTTGTGGTGGGAAAGCTCCTGAGGCACCCAGAGATGACATCAGAGCCGGCTGGGGATATAAACCCCAGCCAAACTCCCATTCGGCACCTAGGCAATGAGTCTCTTGCATTGACTGCTGTATGTGTTGCCTCATCATCTCTCCAGCCTGCCTGCCTCATCTCTCCAGCCTGCCCTGCCATGTTCAGCTCCATTCACCTTGATCTAACACTACCTTGGATTGACCATTGTATCTGACTCTAGCCTGGACACCGACCATTCTTGCTTGCTACCTGCCATTGACCTTAGTTTGGCCGCATGGCCCTGACTTGCTTGGACTTTGATTGCTCTTCTTTGCCGCCTGCCCTGATCCAGCCCAATCCCGGACTCTCTGCCTGCCAGACCCAGAGGGACTCTCACTTAAGTCCTGCTATTCTCCAGAACCCAAGGACTCAACCTGTGAGGAAAGGGACTGGTATAGGTGAAGCTCCAGAGCAGTCCTATCCTTGGGTTCATCTGTCAGCTGTCGGTGTAGATTTAGGAGGCTTGCTCTCCTGGTGCCAACCACATCATAGCACAGGGGTCCGCTTTCCTAACAGAGTTACTTTTCCCTAAGTGCATCAGTTTACACTTGTCCACATTAAATTTCATTTGCCATTTGCATGCCCAGACTCCCAGTTTTGCAAGATCTTTTTGCAATTTCTCACAATCTTCTTGTGATTTAACAACTTTGAATAATTTTGTGGCATTGGCAAATCTGATCACCTCACTCATCTCCATTTCCAGGTCATTTATAAATATATTAAAAAGCAGTGGTCCCAGAACAGATCCCTGGGGCATTCCACTATTCACCTTTCTCCATTAGGAAAATTTACCCTTTAGCCATAATCTTTGGGGTAGATTTTAAAAGGGTGCGCGTGCTACCTGGCGCGCACACATGTACACCCAATTTTATAACTTGCGCCAGGCGCAAGTTATAAAATCAGGGGTCGGCGTACGCAAGGAGGTGCACAATTGTGCACCTTGCACGTGCCGAGCCATGCTGCCTTCCCTCGTTTCCTTCCCCCCTAGCCTGACCTTCCCACCCCTTCCCCTAATCTTTCCTCCCTCTAGCCCTACTCTAACCCCCCCCTCCCCACCCCCCCGGACCTTTTTTTTACCTTTTGCGCCTGCCGGCCAACTGCCAGCACGTGATCCTCGGCACAGTGGCAAATGGCCGCTGTGCCAGGAGCTGCTGACCCCACCCCAGACCGCCCACACCCCACCCCTTTTTGCAAGCCCCAGAACTTTCACGCGTCCCGGGGCTTTATGCGCGTCGCCGGGCCTTTTTAAAATAGGCCCAGCGCGCATAACCCTTTTAAAATCCAGCCCTTTGTTTTCTATCTTTTAACCAGTTGGTAGTCCACAATAGGACATTGCCTCTTATCCCATGACTTTTTAATTTCCTAAGAAGTCTCTCGTGAAGGACTTTGTCAAATGCTTTCTGGAAATCTAGATACACCTTATAAATTAGTTCACTTTTATCCACGTTTACTTATACCCTCAAAAAATGTAGCAGATTGATGAGGCAAGAGTTCCCTTAGCTAAATCCATGTTGGCTTTGTCCCATTAAACTATGTCTATCTAATGTTCAGAAATTGTGTTCTTTATGATAGTTTCTACCATTTTGTCTGGCACAGACATCAGACCCGCTGGTCCATAGTTTCCTGGATCACCCCTTGATCCTTTTTTAAAAATTGGCATTACATTGGCAAACCTCTAGTCTTCAGGTACCATAGATGATTTTAATGATAGTTTACAAATAACTAATAGCAGGTCCACAAATTCATTTTTCAATTCTTTCAATTAGCATGGATATATACCATCTGGTCCAGGTGATTTGCTTCTTTAGTTTGTCAAATGGCACTATTACATCTTCCAGGTACACTGAGATTTGTTTCAATTCTGCTGAATCATCACCTTTGAATATCATTTCTGGCATAGGTATATTTGTTACTTCTTCCTCAGTGAAGACCGAAGCAAAGAATTCATTTAGTCTCTCTGCTATGGTTTTGTCAACCCTAAGTGCCTCTTTTACTCCTTGATCATCTAATGGTCCAACTGACTCCCTCACATGCTTTGTACTTCAAACATACCTGAAAAAGTTTTTATTACGAGTTTTAGTATTGTTTACCGACATGGTGAAAACTCAGAGTTGGGGGAGGGGGTGTTCATTTGGACTCCAAATTTAGGCCTAGATTAATCATTTTGCTATAAATTTCACATGAATAGCACCTGTGATAAAAAAAAAAAGGGGGCATTGCTTGGTTAGGCTAATTTTTGAGTTACTGCAACGCATGCTATTTTAGTGCTTCGCACAGGTATTTTACCGCAATGTGCGTTACATTTATTGCATCTGGATATTTTCACTTTGCAAGCTACAAATTGCCTAGACAGGCATTTCCTTGTTTTGAGCTGGACAGAGAGAGATGCATAAAAATAATACATGCGTTATGGTGTTATCGCAGGCATTAGGGCTCTAAGACATTTTGATGAATGACCCCCTGTTGCTAGAGTGGTTCCGATTGCTTTTCTGAAGTTGCAGTTAGCAAATTGTGTCTTGTTTTGGACATGAATTCTTTTAAGTCAGTGATCCACTGGTTTCTCATCTGGACTACTGTAATAGCTTTTCAGTGGGCTTCCCTTAGTGACTATCACATGGATTTCATGTCACCCAAAATGTGTTTACAAGGACTGTTTTAGCTTGTTCTAGATGAACCTCTTTGGCAGGGATGCTTAATTCTTTTCATTGGTTCCCAATTACTGCATGAGCTCCATTCAAGATCTTGGCTTTGATATTTTGTGTGATGAGGGGATTTACTTAAACGAATTGGCATGTACTGTCATGTTGTCTGTGGTCAGGATCCAGGGTCTCTGCTATGAATTCTTGCCTTTAAGGAGATGCAGGTTATGTAGATTAAGCTAACAGCTTTTTCTATAGTAGCCCCTACATTGTGGGATCAACTTCCTCTCAAGCAGCTTGATACAGTAAAGTGGGGCTGCGGTTACCCCGCTCCTAACCCGGCAACAGCAGTACAACAGCTAGGGCTCCATCCGGCTTGCAGCGTTCCTCCCCCCCCCCGCGCAGGTCCCGGTTCTCCTGGCTCGGCGTGAAGTGCCCTCTCCGGCACGAGCGAAGCGAAGCCTTCTTTCGTTGGCCGGAGCGCCCGTCGATTTGGGCGCTCCGGCCAATGAAAGCACATAGACGGGCGCGCGTAACGTCACGGCGTGCGTCACACGCGCCCATATGTGCTTTCATTGGCCGGAGCGCCCAAATCGACGGGCGCTCCGGCCAACGAAAGAACGCTTCGCTCGTGCCGGAGAGGGCACTTCACGCCGAGCCAGGAGAACCGGGACCTGCGCGGGGGGGGGGGGGGGGGACCACTGCGAGCCACTTTCGCCGCCGGCTGCCCCCTCCGGAGGGCGGCAGAGAAGGGAAGGGGCTGAAAAGCAACAAAAGGTAAGTTGGCACATGTTGAGCTGCTTTGGGAGGAGGGGATTTTCTGTTTTTAGGTTTTCCTGAGTTAAAGTTGGGATCCACTTCCTGGTGCCTGTCATTTCAAATGTCATTTGAAATGACAGGCACCAGCGCACCCAGGATACTGTATAGGCGCTGTATTAAGCGCCTATACAGTAAAATGGGTTGCGCGGGCCTAACGCTTCGCCTAACGCTTTGCATACGCGGCTTGCATTTGCAAGCAATTTAAATAGAGTATCGAGCGGTATGTGATCAGAACAGTGCGTGGGGCAAACGAGGGTGCGCCCGGCACTGCCGCACTCTAATGCAGCCTTACTGTATTGACCCAAAGGTTAGGTTGCAGCTCAAAGTCAAAGCATGGCTGTTTTCCGTTGTAGAGAAGACTGGTGTGATTTGGGGCTTCTGTGTATAGATACGCTGGTGTTGTTATGCAGGCATGGAATAATTTTCTGGTGGACGTGTATATTGGGACAGGGATGTCAGAAGTGTTTATTTGTGGTTTTTAATTACTTTGTATATTTGCTGTGCATATATGGTTTTCATACTTGTCGTACATTGCTATATGGGATCTTCTGCATTCAGGAAGGCAGTTTAGAAGAACTTTTAAATAAACTATCTAAGCCTGCACCTTTCTAACAAAGCCATCTGGTAACCTTATTTAGTACCAATATACCTTTGGATTAACTCCCCTTTCTGTTTGGGGTCTGAAGGGCTCCAACAATAGATCACTGTACAAGGCTGATTTTTCAGATTTATGTAATGATCCGCGCTTTAATTTTTTTTTTTTTCCAGATACACTCCAAGTAGCGAGTCAGTGATGTCACATACCACTGTAAGCTCTACCTGATGGGTCTTGTCAGTGAAATAGGATAAGACTAGTGTGCAACCTGCAGTGCATCTAGTAGAGCCTTCTTAGTCACTACTGCTAGTCACTACTGCAGGACGTGGAAGGCTAGATGCATTAATCCTTCACAGAACAGGCGTCCCCTCGGAGTGCCTCAGCTGCTGCCACTTGTGCTCTCAAATCATTTATGGGTCACCTGCTCCATTGCTAGCTGGGACTGGCATTAAGTGTAGCACTGTACGAGTATTAATAAAGCAATGCCTATAAAAAGTCATTGCTCATTAATAATGCATTAGGAAGTTGCTCTCATTAAAGTCTGAAGCCTGACACACCGAAAACCAACAACTAATGGTGAACATTAATAACAGTCTTATTCTAACAATGGTAATAAAGCTGGACACACGTAACGAGAACTAATTATTTTAAGCATTCACTAACTAATGCCTAATTAATGCTCAATTAGGATGGAACTCTATTGGAAATGCAAGTGACAAAGACTGGCATCTCTCAGGCCAGTGAAATGGATATGGTACCAAGGGTCGGGCACCTCTCATTGTTCAGCATTGCAATGACCTTAAGCAGAGCTGCTCGCATCTTACCTCAAATTATTACTGCCGCTGCTTAGGGGTTAGGAAGGAGAACTTTCAAAGACATTTGTGCAGGTAAAATTGCCGGCTGGAAACTGCCATCCCTGAATATGGCGGTGGCTCTGTTAGCCGCGAGGGGAGTGCTCGCAGGGAGGAATGTAACCTGTGAAGATCACATTTTCCATGGAAAAAAAAAAAGCAGCAGCAAAAGGCCAGGTGTATTTCATGCCCATGGCAAGTTTCAGTGCACTTCAAAGTGCTCCCACTAAGCTGAGGAAGGGACCTGTGGGGGTCTGGAAAGGTTTCTGCTGCTTCTTTAAAGGTTTCACAGCCTAAGACCGGGGCTTTCTGCAGGACTGCACTGCATTCCTTTACGTTGGGGAGAAATGAGGAGGGAGTTTTTTTTTTTTCTTTCGTGGCTGAATAATTCAAAAGCTCAGAACTGCCAGATTAACCCTGACTCAGAGATCTCAGTCTGGTTGCAACTCTTGCCTTGGAAGGCTCATGCCAAGATAAATCAGGAGCCACCAGATTCAGGAAATTGCTGCTGGACTGATGGGTGTAGTTAAGGGTCCCTGTTACACTGTTATTTTACATCTGTGATTCATTTAATGATCCGAGGATTGTTTTTATGTTGTGATTCACTTAGAGGTTTCCAAAAATAAGGGGACTAGTAAGTTAAAATAAATAAGCAGGTAATAACAGCAGGATGAAAGACGTTCGCTCACATCGTCAAGACCCTGCCCTTCCCTCCCCCCAAGCCCCCAAAACACACTGACTACTGGCAGTAAATAGGCCGCAGTTTATTTCCATGAACCCGAGCCCTCACAACCATCATATAGCCCCCCCCCCCGGAATGGCCCCCCCTTACCCCTCCCCTTGAGCCCCCACCACCTTGATCCCTAATGGTGGAGCTGCCTTCCCCCCACCCCCCGCCTGCTCCGCCTCAGGCCAGCGTGAGCCAGCTTTTACCGGGAACCCAGCCCTGCGGTTCTCCGGTCTTCCACGCAGCAGCCCCCCCCCCCCCCCAAGCTACGTGGGCCTTAACCCCCCTTTCCCAAGTGCCTCCCCCCCCCCCCAACTCCCATTTACAACCAATAACTTTGGGCTCGGGTTACCCGCCACAGGAAAAAACGGTCGACTACGACCATTCCCCCCCCCCCCCCCCCCCACTGCGGCCATCTATGCTTTACTGCAGATCTCTTTCTCCAGGCCTTCCTGGATAGTAAGGTTGAATGGATCCATCCCTATATCCGAAAGGTGTACACCGTCACCACAGAAGAACCCAGCCTCCCCACTCCATGCCCACGAATGCCGGATCCAAACCCCCCCCCCCCCCTCCCATCCCATCCACCGCCCCATCTGCTTATTAAGCTTTTTTTACTCCGCTCTTCCATACCTGTTCTTCCGCATGCTTCAGTCTAACTATTATGTCAGACCATCCTAAACGCACCGAAGGCCACCGAACCCATACCTGAGCCAAATCCTTCTTGATGCAGGTCAGCAAGTGCCTGCACGTTTTCTTCCCCACATCGTTACCCCCCCAAGTGCACCAATATAATGTCCGGTACCCCCCCATAAGTCAGTTCTGTCAGCGATGAACGGTAGGAACTCGTCCCATTCCATACCGCGTCGGCTAAACCAGGCGACGCTCCAGCCCCAAGCGCTCTAACTCCAGATGTTCTCCATATGGTCGCTTCATGGCTCGTCGCTGTGCGCGATGTATGAAAGAATGGCCCACGATCCAGGCGCATTTCAGGCCACTTCTCCACCCCCTATCAACTGCAAGAGAAAGAGTATTATCACATCTTATCACAAATACTGTCCTCCCCCCTTCATCCCTCCCCCTTTTAAACGCCCCCAAGTCCTCTGTTGTCGCTCCCCCTTCCCTAGCCACCCCCGGACCTGGAAAAACTACACCCTATCAGAGCGCACGTATCGCTTGTACGCCTTGGATGCCCACCTCCCGATGCTCTTAATGCCCACTTCCGGTATACCCGCCTCCGCCGCCGAAGTTGCCGCCCCAATACGAAAAGAATGGGTACTAAAACCCCACGGGTCGTTCCCCGCCGCAGCGAGCGCCTTCCTAAGGACTTGCGAAAATTGAAATTTCGTCAATGCCGCTCCTGATTCGTGCACCAGGAAGTGTCCAGCCACCCGCGGCCTCCAACGAACATATTGCAATGCTGTCCGCACCGGACATACCACCGCACACTCCGCCGGTAGTAGGCGAATGGTTGCTCCCCTGCCCTTCTGATCCATTTTTGACCGTGGCAGGAATAACACGACTTCTGCCTCGCTGATACTTACCCACTCCGCTCGAATTCCCGAGAACTCCGTGTCCTTCCCTGACCTGGCCACCAACTCACTAACCCGAAATGCCCCGAAGAACGCCCATGAAAACGCTACCCTAAAGAGAACTACCTCATAACTGGACCAACAAACCCCCAATAAACATTCCCCTAACCTCACTAAGTCCCTTTACCGTATCGGCAATCTCTTATCCTGTCCCCTCCCCCCGCCTTTTTGCCACCCACTCAACACCTTCCTTAAGCGAAAACTACTCATTGGATTCCCCTCCCCCTTCAACTTGCTAAAGAAGGAAAACCCCATTAGGTGCAGACGTGTGGAAGCGAGAGTCCTACCTCCCTTTTCTGCCTCCAGTACATAGTCCAACAACCACTGCTCCTGCACTGGTCCCCCCTGCCACCCTCTAGCCCTCATAAAATCCCCCACCGACGCAGAACCTCTAGTGTACGCAGACCAAGTACTCGGAGCCATAGACGCCCTGATGAGCGCCCATTCTTCGTCCCTCGATGTCATCGACCTCACCCGCCAAGCTTCATTTCCTCCTACGCCAGCATCTGATAAAGAAAATCGTCACACTAACTACCGCTACCCCTTACCTAGGGTCCCGTCGCCCCAACCCGTCATCTACCTGCCACCCCTCCCCCCCCAAACAAATGCCCTCCCCACCGACACTGCCGCACACGCACCTATATAGAGGCTATGAGACCCGATCATATCCCTCCGCCTGGCTAGCTATTTCCCTTCGAACCCTTTTTTTTTTATTTTGTGTGCTTTTTGTTTTTTGGGGGGATTTTTCTTTTTTTTTTTTTTTAATTTACCTATTCTTTCCCCCTGTTTGCTCCCCACCTGGGTACACCTCACACTAGGATGGCTCCCTCCGCACGAGGCACAAGCATATTTAAACTTACAGTCCGGGAACAAGCAAGTAGCCAATACCTCACCCTACATATTCCCACCTTTTCCCTCCTTCCCTCGCGCTCCGCTCCCTTTGGTCGCCCCCCCCCAGTCCTGCGCCACTGGTCTGGATGTCTCCCCCTGGCCCCGACCCGATGCTTCCCCTTTTACCTGTCGCCGCGCTTTTATTGGTCATCTGAGTCAGCCACAAGTTAATGTCCTGAGTACCCCAAGACATGAACTTGTTGCCCGCCATCTTTTCCCGAAAACGCTCGTCATAGTTGAGCCACGCCCAACCATCATAATCCCGGAAAGCTCCCAGAATGCTATCACCATAAGCTAACAATGCCCCATGCTGATCTGGCCGGTAGTGCCCCACCACGCTCGCCAATCGTAAAAAACCTCTGACCCAGTTCACTATATTTTTCGTCACTCGCACTCCCTGCTATCCACTCTTCTTCTTCTTACTACTCTTTCCTTTTTTCCTCCTTCCCCCCCTCCTGCCCTCAAGTAAGCTAAAGATGTTCACATACTTACGCTTTTTTATACGCCTCCGTATCCTACCCGGCGCACCTTCCCACAATTCAGTTAACGACGCTAACGCTGGGTGCCCCGTGTCTTGTGCCGGCCCCAGTCCTCCCCGCCTTCCCCGCCGACTGCTGCTGGACGCCGACGAAGAGGAGCCAGGCGAGCTACTGTCACAGTATCGCTCGAACTGCTGTCATGTTTGCGCTTCTTTGCCGAGACTGCCACCTCGGCCTCTCCTCCTCTTTGACTACTTTTACCTTCCGGCGCTCCCCAAATCCGGGATTTAGCTGCCTCTCCCCGCGCTCTGTCCCCACTTCCTAAGAAGGAGTCTTCCGCCTGCGCGCATAACACCTCACAACGCCGGTTGTCTTCCATGGGTGCTGCCCTCCGTACGCTGCCTCCTGCTGCTTCTGAATAGGGAAAAAGACTCACACCTGCGTCAGTGCCACCCGCCACCTCCCACCCCAGGAATCCGCAGCCCAAGCCGCGTGGACCCCCCCCGCCCCTCCCCTTCCATTCCCGGCTACCTCAAGGCCCCCTCGCCAATATCCCCCTAGCTCCTGCGCACCCCCTCCCTTATCCCCCGCCCGCCAACCCCCGAATCCCCGCCGTGCACTGTCATAGCGTGCCTCCCTAGCCCTCCCATTCCTCGAGACCCCTATTCCACCCCTTGCCCCCCCCCCCCGCTCCTGATCCCTTCTCCTGCCGCCCTCACCGCACTCTGGTCGCTCCACTCCGGCCGCACCTCCGCGACTCTGCTGCTTGCGCACGCCAGCCTGTCTCACCTCGCTCGTCCCGGTTCTGCCAGCCCTCCTGGTCCCACGGCCCGGAGCCCCGCCTGCTACCGGCCTCTCCGCAGGGATGCTGCCTCTCGCTCCTCGCCGACCTCCCTCTTCTCTCGCCGCCTGTCGCCCCCTGGGGCGCGCACCGCCTGACGTCTTCAGGCCCGCCGGCCCAGCAACAGCCGCGTCCCCGAGCTCACCACGTCGTGCCGCATCCGTAGCACCTGTGCCTCCTACAGCGGCTCCCGCTTCCTCCCGCCAGTCCCCTAGGCCACGATCCTCGCGACCCACGTGGGCCCGATCTTCTCCCTCAGGGCTCGGCGAAATCTCCCGGCTGGAACCGCCCTCGTCCCCCGTGTCGCCAAACCCTCCTCTCTCCGGCTCCGCTTCCGGCCCACTTTCGCCGGAGCTGGCTACCACTACACACTCCCCATTGGTGGGTCTCCCTGGGGAATGACCCGCTCGACTGCCAGGAACCGGGCCGGCTCGCCCCCTTTTCCCCGAACCTGCCCTACCTTGGCTTAAAGGTAAGCATTTTCTCTCGCCAACCCTCCTCATGACACCTCCCGCCTCGCCCTACCGTCAAACAAGGCTAAACAATTCTCTACAGACCTAAGCCGCCGCCACACTTTTCGCCAGCCTGCCCTCCGTCTCTCTCCCAGCACCTGGCAGGGACGCTGACGTCACAATCTTTTTCCCCAATCCCAACCTTTCGTTTGAATTGTCTCTGCCCTTCCCCCTCCCCTCTCCTTCCCCAACTGCTAATCTTCCCGCCCTTTCTACCCTACCCTTCCCCCACGACTGACTTAGTTCGCGCGCTTTCCCTCTGTTACCCTCGCCGCGTCCGAACAACGCGGCTTCCTTATAGGTTTGCCTTTGTCTTTTCCACATCACCAAAAATCAGTCAAGAAAGTTGCAAGAAGTAAACGCTCTATAAATTCCAGCACCGAACGGGAGGGCCGGCCCTGTAGCAGCACCCGGTTCTGTTCCTAAACCTGGCTTCCAGGAGAAACAAACCGGGAGGCCCACGGGAATCTCAAAGCAGGAGGAAGAACCTGTGAATGGGACCAGGAGTAGCCTGGTGCTTAGAGCAGGGAAGCCAGGGCTCAGCTCCCACTGCTGCTCCTTGTGGCCTTGGGCAAGTCACTTCACCCTCCATTGCCTCAGGTACAAACTTGGGAGCCCCCTCTGGGGACGGGGAGATACCTGCTTGGAAGTGCCGGACAGTCAGAATATAAATATTTTTAAACTGCTACCAGACTGAACAGATACACATAAAGCACAGTCCCTGCTCCTCAGAGCTTACAGTCTAGTCAAGACAAACAAAAGGCTACGGGGGAAGCATCCTGTAGAGAAGTGACTGAGCCAGAAAGCACCTATTTTATCAAAGGTGTTGGGCGAGAGCATTCCTATCGATAACAGGTAAACACAGAACAGACTTGCAAAAAGGAGGCTGCCTCTTACTAACTGCCTTTTGAACTGTTGAAGATCTTAGTCAGGCTGAGGTCCTTTCCCTCCCCCTCTGCCTCTGAGGGTCCCCTTCCGCCTGTCCCATGCTTGCTTGGATTCTGCCACCGTCTGGAAGTCTGTCCCGGTGAAATTAAGTATTTCCCACATTCTCTTTGCCCTTCCCTCCCTTCCCTGAGCCCCCCCCCCCCCTCTTTCTTGGGAAAATGCTCCCTCTGGGTACTTTATTGAAGCCCGCGAGATATTCGAATGTTTGCAGCGTTATCTCCCCCCTTCCTTTCTTTCTTCCAAAAGCCCTCTTTAGCTCCCTCGGTCACCCTGCGCGGGCCACTCAGTGCAGGCTCACGCCGCTTTGGTGACTGTGCAGGCCGACAGCAAACAAGATAAGAACTGGTCACGCCACGTACTTGCAACTGGCCTTGTTGGTTGACCTTGGTTGGTAGCTGCAAGGCTGAGGCAGATACCACAGCGGACAGGACAGGGCGCCAGAGTCCACCGTGGCGAACAATAATTCCACACTGCTGCTGGCTGAAGGGCAGTGCGGTGGGAACACGTACAAATAAAGTGCTCTATCATTACTAATTCATTTGGCTTTTCTTTCCATCAAGATGAGTTCAGTTGCTATTAAGAGATGTAATCTGATTAAAATAGCTAAGAAATATTGCCAGAAAAGGGGGGTCTGTGCCTCTCCTCCCTCCAGACCCTCTTCCCTCAGCGCCACAAGCAGCTTAAGAATGTAAAACATGAATCAGCTGTGAAGGGTTTTCCCCCCTAACTGGACGGAAGACCACTCACAGGGTTGCACTCGCAATGAAAGGACTGCAGTGCTGCACCTTTTAGTATAATCCTCCTTTGGTTTTAACAGATCGAGAGCCAGATTTAAGTTTTGAACAAAATGCTAGGAAACGCCTGCCCTCAGCATGCCGGCCGTCAGTGGGCCCTCCCACTCAGTGGGAAAGAAAGGTGGCCACCGGCTGCATGTCTACACAGGATGGAAATTCGTGGCATCTTTTACCCAAGAATGTCATTTCCGGCAACTTCTGGAAGGGGAAAAAAAAAAATACACTGAAAAAAAAAAAACCTGGGCAAACAAATCTTCTGCAAAAAGTGCTGCAGGACTTTTCTCAATTCTTTAACTGATCAAATTTCAAGAAAAAGGCCCTCGGGTTGAGGGTTTCTGCTCAGCCTTTTCTGTGGGTGTTTTCCTTTGCTGAAAAGGTGCAGAAAGTTAAATTCCTTATGCTAAAAGGACCTGCCATTTCCAAGCTGGGCAAGAAAGCCGAATTGCAGGGATTCTGTATTCATCTTCCTTTTCTCCCCTCACATCCCGTCCCTGGGCCTCTTCAGAAGCACTCACTGGTCAGTAAGGGCCGCCATCTTCCCTCTCCACACCCATGCCCAGGCCCAACCCATGCCAATGGATGGGGGGGGCTGAATCCACAGGGCTCGCACCACGGGCTCTGCAGACTTTTGTAATATTTTGCCGTACTTTTGTCTGAAGGCTACATCTGGTTCTTAATGAGGGTCATTTTCAGGCAGCCTGCCTAGGCTAAAGGCTGCAATTACTTTTTACCCACAGACTTTATCCAGAATTTTCAACCAGATTTATGCACATAAATCAGCTTCGAAAATGTTGTGAGTATGCAGAATCAGTGCCAACATGCGCACAAAGTGACACCCGATCCTGAGCAGGCATGCATTCATACATTAAAAAATAAAAAGAGGGAGGTCGTTTTCAAAAAGTTTTACGTGCATAAATGGGCTTTTGAAAATTCACTCCTAAGCGTATAAATCATGACTCCACCCACCAGAACACCTCTTTGTAGAGTTCGTAAAAGTTTTTTAAATTGAGTTTGTGGTTATTATCTATAGATGTTTTTATTATTTTATGTTGTAATACTTATATTGAATTTAATGATGTTTTGTTTTTAATCATTTAACATTTTTAATTGATTTTATTTATATTTATGCTGTGAACCATTATGATTGTTATCAGAATATTGGTATACAAAATAAAATTAAATAAATAAATATACATGCCCAAAATCACTTTGCATACTTTTACATGCACAATGCCCCAGTTAATTATTAAAGGACCATTTACATGCATAATACCAGATTTTATGCAATAAATGTCTTGGGAAATTACCCCCAGTGTGTGCAGATTTGGGATATTGCAAGAACATTCACACTTCCTCCTATATTTGCACATATAGGCCTGACTTAGTGTCCTTTGTTATCACATAACTGAGAACACAACTTATGCATTTCCATTCTACAGTATTTGAAATATTATACAATAAGAAAATCTGACCTTAATGCTTCTCTCTTCTTTTATTCAAACAGGGGGCTATGTGAAGCTGTTCCTGGTGCTGCTTGGACTGGAGATTCATTTCGCAGCGTCTTGCCCTGTGAACTGCGTGTGCTACCCTTCCCCCATGACAGTCAGCTGCCAGGCTCATAACTTTGCTGCCATTCCTGAGGGCATCCCGGAGAACAGCGAGAGGATCTTTCTCCAGAACAACCAGATCACAATACTCCTTCGAGGTCACTTCACTCCCTCGCTGGTCACTTTATGGATTTACTCCAACAACATCACCTTTATAGACCCGGCCACCTTTGAGGGGTTTGAGCATCTAGAGGAGCTCGACTTGGGTGACAATCGCTACCTAAGAGCCTTGGCTGCGGAAAGTTTTCAAGGCTTGTCCAGACTCCATGCTTTGTATTTATATAAGTGCGGGCTCAGTTCCTTGCCCAGTGGAATATTTAATGGCCTTCATAACTTACAATATCTTTACCTGCAAGACAACCACATAGAGTTTCTCCAGGATGACATCTTTGTTGACTTGGTCAACCTTAGCCACCTATTCCTCCATGGGAATAAGCTATGGAGCCTGCATCAGAACACATTCAGGGGACTAATCAACCTGGACAGGTTACTGATCCACCAAAACCAGCTCCAGTGGGTTCACAGGCGGGCCTTCCATGATCTCAAAAGGCTGACTACCCTCTATCTTTTCAACAACAGTCTCTCTGAACTTCATGGCGAATGCCTGGCTCACCTTTCAGCACTGGGGTTTCTCAGGCTGAATGGGAACCCTTGGGATTGTGACTGCAAAGCCAGGTCACTCTGGGACTGGCTCCGCAGGTTTCGAGGCTCCAGCTCCAGCATAATCTGCGAGTCCCCCGATGGAATGCAGGGGAAGGACCTGAAGGCCCTCAAGGCAGAGGACTTCAGGGACTGCTCAGGATCCGAGTCCCTCCATCAGATTAAAACGCACACTTTCAGCACAGCGGACAGGATGGCCCACAAGGATCACCACTCCCACCACTCCTCTAAAGAGAAGGCAAAGGGGAAGGATTTGGAACACGACTTACCCAACATTGAGCCAGCCGCCCCCCCAGCCTCCCGCCCAGGCTATAGGAAGCCTGGGAAAAACTGCACAAGTCAGAAGAGCCGCAACCATATCTCCAAACCGGCATCCCTGGGGCCCAGGAAGGGCATGCATGACCTGCAGGATTATGTGCCAGATTATCAGCACAAATTCAGCTTTGACGTAATGCCCACAGCCACTCCAAAGCGGAAGGCCAAATGTACTCGCAGGACCCCCATGAAATCCCCCAGCGGGGTCCAGCAGGCAGCTGGCAATGGCAGCGCAAGTCTAAAGATGTCTTTGTTAGCCTTTCTCCTGGTATTAGCAGCCATCATACGCTGAGCCAGGCTAACCAGGGGGACAACTCTGCACTGCCATCACTATACAAAAAGGACCATTTCTGTTCTTCTTCTTTTGTTGTAAATGGAGAATTTGAGGTAGAATGAAAGAAAAGAAAGTGGTTATGGGCTTTCCATGGTCTCCATACAGATTGACGGATTATACATACCAACTATACAGAAAAGCAGATAGCAGGGGGGCATTAAAAAGCACCGGCACATGCTTTTTTAGCAGCTCTTACTAAGCATCTATAAGAGACAACTTTTTTTTACATTAAAAAGATAACAGTAACGTGATCGAATACTACACTATAAATCACTGGAAAAATGGGGACAATAACCGAGCTTTATGGGAAACCCTGTTCTGTGAATGATTTGAGAAACCCTGTGATTACTGAGGGGAGCACAGGTGTAAAAAAAAACAAACAAAAAAAACCATGATCACCAAATAAGCCTACATCTTTTATCTGAACTTGAACGAATATAAGTCAGAATGCAGATGGTTATCCCAGCTCTCCAGGCCAAAGTCGGTCACCAGACAATCGAAAATTCCTGAATAACTCAGGCCTATCTATATCTATAGATATAGATATGTACACAGCCACCAACCCCTAATATAGCAGGGCTTGACTGCAGGACTAGGAGTAGCCAGCCACCAAAGGAAAGGTCAATATTACATGGGTGGAAACTTTACAGAAGAAAGAAGATGCCTAAAGAGGGTGCATTGGTTTTGTAACTTGTATTCACTTCTATACGTTAACAATGGCACAAGGTTGCTCCACTGTACCACAGTTATCAAAGTGTATGTCTTAAAAATGTTTATAAATACAAAACTATATCTGCAGAAACAAAAGATTGTACTGTTGAATTTATAGAGAGGCGAATGCTATTTGTTTTTGTCTAGAAAACGGCAATGGTGACCACACAGCTTCCCGCAGCATAGGGCAGGACCAATGAGCGAGGCAGTACAAAGGACCAGTAACAAGGGTGACCCTCTGGCTGCATGGCCTCTAGGGACAGGCTGAGCACATTCAGGTTTTACTCTTTCGTTCGCAGAGATTTGTAGCTCCATTTTCTTAAGAAATCGGATTTACAAGTCCCTGCATGCCATGGGTAAAGCACCAGGACTGGATCAGCCTCTCTCTCTCCTCTAAGCCATCATAGAAAAGTAGAAGGTGGGAGACAAACTCATTAGAAACATCAGATCTACCAGGATTAATTTCAAAGCATACCTCTAAGTGTGCACAGCCTATGAGAAGAGAGAAGTCCCAGCAGACAAGAGACTCGGCATTCTTGTCTTATTGGCGTGCAAAATAGTGCGGCAACAACTCTCTAACTGGTCTAAGGTTCTGACTTTAGTGCAGTGGTCTGGGGTGGCCTATGGGCTTATTATCCACTAGACTTGTCCCTGACACCAGAAGCCTCAACTAGCAATTTTATGCTCACCTAGCTCGGCAGACACCAATGTGACAGAGCTTGGAGGCTGTAGAGACAGAATCCTCAGTGCTTACGATCAGGTAGAATAACTGTAGAGTGGCTAGAGGATTTATTTTCATAATTAGAAAGAATTTGGGAGGGTATCAAAGCAGGGGGCAAAACTGACTGAATACTTTGCTCAAACACAGGCAGTAAAAATGACTCAAGATTTTACAGATGGACTCCGAGTGTTATACAGACAGAAGGGAGATTCTTTTTTTGCACACACAATAAATGTTAATTTCCCTTCAGGGAAAAAATGTGAATGGATTAAAAAAACAGACAAATAAAACAATAAAAAGAATCTTGCATAAACAAAATCTGGTTGTTTTTTTTTTAATTCTCTGATAAAGGCTCTTTGGGATTTTCTGGGGGTTGGAAAGATCATGGGAGAGAAAATGCTAAAATACTGATGGGAGAATAACCCCAGTCTCCTACTAACCTTCAATAAACTCCATTTCACTTTGTTCTTGGGGGTCAATGTTACCTTATTTCTCCGTCTATGATGCTCAGCTTTGTTTTACCTCAAGGAGGAATATTTTCACTGCAGCTGAGTAGTGCAACATCAAAAGCAGAAAAGAGGTCTGAAGCCCATAGTCAGACACTGGGCTTTCCTTCACACCTGGACTAAGGGACTCGGGATTCTCACACCAAGGGCACAAGAGCAAAGGCATCTCAGGCCTCCCCTATACACCCCCCAACCTTTCTTCAATTACATGGCAGGGCAGGCAGGGGGATTTCCCCGGGTAAGCAGGAAGTCTTCTCGCCCTCAGCCTCCCAGTTTCACAAGGTGGGGGGGGGGGGGGGGGCGAGGGAGGGATGGGAAGGAAACAAAGGGATTCTGCCCACAGCTGACCTGCGGATCTTGACCTTGACCTTTGAGAATCGGCTTGCAGGTCCTTTCCCCTCCCCAAACTATTAGAAATGGCCCCTTTAATTTGTCCTTCTGAGGCCACCTGTTCCCAAGCCCCTACACTCGCCTTTCTTTGCCAGCAAGAGTGCTCCTGAAGGATTCACATCTCGCACCTCCTGATCCGTGCAAGGGTTAGCATTAGCAGTGGGACATCTTCAGTAGCGCTTAACACAATCATGGCAATTTTCTTTACCTACGTAGGGAGGGCTCAAGACTCGCCTGCATGCAGAAGGACCTGCAGGTTTTAGCCCAAATTTTCAAAGCGGATTTATGCACGTCAGTGTGCATGCACGTTTCCACCGTCCAAAATCAAACGTGTGCCCGTCCATGCCCTCGCTGTGCCAGCTCCTGCCTCTCGCCAGTGCAGACTGAGCTACTTCTGCACGCACAGCTCCCAGCCGTTTTTCTAAAAGCACACTTACGTGCAGTTTTATGCATGTGAACGCTTTGGAAGATCAGGCCCTTAATGCATAAGAGAAAATGAAAGAAGAGAGACATTTGGTAAAAGGTCATTAATATTTCCTGCTATTCCAAGGGTCTTGGGAAAGGCCGGTGTTATGGTATTAGGCACTCCTGGGAAACCCTTCAGCCTGGCACCTCCGCCCCATCAGAAAAAAATAACTTTCAGGCCCTTAGGCCCCCCTCCCTCCTGAGATTTTGATAATTAAACTGAATATCACCGCTCACGGGATAATTCTGAAAAACATTTAACTGGACATTGGACTTTTAAATATTAAACTTTGCTCTGGTGTGTGTGTGTGTGTGTGTGTGTACAGACTCGCACATGTCAGAAATCATGTCAGTATCTGATGAACATATCATCTGTGATGTTTGGGGGGTAGAATGCAAATAAAATCAAGATATATACATAGATGTATACATTAAAAGAAATCCATACACATTGGCTAAAGATAATCTCTGAAATGGCTGCCTGGGCTGAATTAGGATGCTTCCCCTTGCCATATTAAGAAAAAAGTCAAATTCTAATATCGCCTCCGTTGACAGACACTTCGTGAACCAACACAAAACACCGCAAAAAGACATTCAGCCCCTCTACCTCTATAGCAAGCTGACCATACACGACTGTTTTACTAGAACTGCATCCACTCTTTGGCACCCTTCCCCCACCACCAGAAGCTGCTTCGCCCTATACGACTGTCTGGTTTGTGTAATGGCTAAGCTGGCCCTGTTTGTGGGTTCCTAAAACGTGGTCCCCCCGCAGTACTGAGCGTGGTTCTGGAAAACGCAAACCTCTGCTGCAACACTGAATGGATTGTTGGCGGTGCCAGACAAATGTTAAGCCATCTCCAGCCCACAAGATGCAGACTTAGCACGCAAGAAAATCAGCTTCTCTGTTTTACTCTGAAACAAATTAACTTCCCATAAATTTATAGGGAAAAGAATGACCAGTGATTTTGATGGTCTCAAGCTGAACTACAAAGTAAGCTTTTATTTCAACCTGGCAGTTTCCTTGCAGGTCAATCAGAACCTGGCCTGGCGCCAGGATCCTGCACTCACATTATTTATATCTACCCCCCTCTCCCAAAATACTTAGTCTGCTCATTGCAGTGACGGTCCTCGGCTGGAGGCCATGGACCCTGAAGCTGGCTACTAAGGGGGGGGTCAATCTTTAGCAAAGTCAACAACTGCTCGCCTCCAGGGGCCGTGTGCGCTGCCTCTGCAGCACCCCCCAGTCCCAGCCCACTCAGAGCCTCAGGGATTAAACCGAGAGCCTTCCACGTGGTTCTGCACAGCAAGGACAGCCTCAGTGTATGGAAGAGTTTGTGCAAGCCTTGTAATAGTCAAAACGAAGGGTTAAAGCCACATTTTATAAATGATCGGCTTCTGCATTGCAAAGAGAGAATGTCTATTCTAGCAGGCAGAATGCCTGGCCTGATAAATTAGGGATGTACTTATATTTATCATCCTCTCTCTCAACAAGTAGTAGTCTGGTGCACACATCGCTTGTCAATCAGCAGCTCAGATCCTGACAGTAAAGCAGCTGCCATGGAGGTGATCTGCGTTCAACTCCAAAGCCCAAATTCTACTGCCAAAAGTTTACCAATTTCTTGCTTTCCTTACAGCAGGCACTCACCTCTCCCCCTCCACTCTTCTTCCAGCCCCCCCCCCCCCCCCACCACCTCCAGTCCCTGTCATCCACAGTGGGGGATACTGCTAGCAGAAAGCAATAGTAAAAGGCTCTGTGTTCAGCTGGTGCACAGAGAGGGTGGAAGTAGAGAAGAAAGGCAAGGAGAGTAAAAATAGACAAAACTAATCAAAAAAGTGAGCAAAAAAAGGAAAGGAAAAAAATGCTTTTCCTGGCTCCTGCAAAGTTTGGCTGGCACCAATGTTCTGAAACAAGCAAGCACCACACAGGAAAAGGGAAGCTGGAGCGGTGTTTCAAAGAGCACTGCACAGAAATCTCTCCACTGCGCTGCAAACGAGAACAGCTTTTTTGCTCACAGCCCACACAACTTCGGGGGAAAGCTGGTTGGAATTGTAGTTTTGTTACTATTATTTCACCTCCGCTCCTATACAACAGTCTCACCTTGCATGCAGTGCAGAAGACACCTTATGCCTAATGGTTCACGTTGTCCATGGACTGTCCATTGAAATCAGCCTTCTTCCGATGGCCTGTGGCAGCCTAAAAACCTGCTTACATCCCTGCATATTATAAGCTTCTGTCCATTCATATAGACCAGAACCTGTTAAATGGGTTTTAATGAGTTTCACCAAGAATGAAATATATTCCAGTCTTATCATGCTAGCAGGAGAGACTCCATCTTCATAAACTCTCTGGACAGCTACTCAAGGACAATAGAGTTTTTCTGCTTCACAGTTGATGACAATTAAGCCAGGAGAGTTTTCTGCCCTGCAGAGGAAGTTGAGAGTGTTTTTACCAAGTCATGGAATGCAAAACCATGGCATACCTGATGATTCCTGCTGCTCATGCTCATCTTTGTGGGCATTATAGCAGATAGGTTGGGAGGAAAAGTTTGACTTTTGTGCATGATGGTATGCCCGAGGAAGTAGACAGTATAGGAAGAAATCTAAAAAACGCTAAAGGCGTGATCAACTACTCAGCAGCTGAATTCCAATACTAAACAATAGGGATGTGAATCGTTTTTTGACAATTTAAAATATCGTCTGATATATTTTAAATTGTCAAAAATTGTTAGAGGCGCGATACAATAGGAATTCCCCCGATTTATCGTCAAAAATTGTAAATCGGGGGAGGGGGGAGGGGAAGGGGGAGGGCGGAAAAACCGGCACACTAAAACATCCCTAAAACCCACCCCGACCCTTTAAAATAAATCCCCCACCCTCCCAAACCCCCCCAAAATGTTTTAAATTACCTGGGGTCCAGTGGGGGGGTCCCGGTGTGATCTTCCACTCTCGGGCCACGGCTGCGTTAATAGAAATGGCGCCAGCGCCATTTTGGTTCCTGTCCCCCGACGTCACGAGTGCAGGAGATCGCTCCTGGACCCCCGCTGGACCCCCGGGGACTTTTGGCCAGCTTGGGGGGGCCTCCTGACCCAAGTCCAGCGGGGGTCCGGGAGCGACCTCATGCACTAGGGCCATATTGCAAAATGGCGCCGGCCGTATGGCCGTATTGCCGTATTGCAAAATGGCGCCGGCGTATGGCAGCCGTGGCCCGAGAGGGGAAGATCACACCTGGACCCCCACACTGGACCCCAGGTAATTTAAAACATTTTGGGGGGGTTCGGGAGGGTGGGGGATTTATTTTAAAGGGTCGGGTGGGTTTTAGGGTTGTTTTAGTGTGCCGGTTTTCCCGCCCTCCCCCGATTTACGATTTAAAACTATTTACAAAAAACAAAACTGCGACGATCAGATTCCCTCCCCCCCCCCAGCCAAAATCGATCGTTAAGACGATCGATCACACGATTCACATCTCTACTAAACAATGCAGTTACTCTTGGTTTTCTGAACAAAGGAATTTTCACAGTGCAGAGAAGATTTTGTTGCCAACAGGTCTCCCATGAATTTGCTAATGGTCACTGCCAATATATTGTCTACACTGAAAAGGGATAGTAACATACTAGCACAGTGAATGAAGGCAGATAAAGACCAAAATGGTCCGGACTACCCAGCAAATTTTTAAAAAAACATTTTTTTTAAGGGTAATAGTGTCGCTCCGTGCAGGCTACCCCCAAGCTTCTGTTAGGGGTAGCAGCAGATGCTACTCCATGCAGGTTACCCCCAAGCTTTCTGCTTAGTAAAGGCTGCCACTCTGTGAGGCCACCCCCAAGCCTTCTGTTTAGTAGCAACTGCAGCTCCATGCAGCCCACCCCCAAGCCTTCTGTTAAGGGAAGTAGCAGCTGCCGCTCCTTGCAGGCCACCCCAAGTTTTCTATAAAGGTAATAGCAGCTGCAGCGCCATGCAGTGCACCCCCAAGCCTTCTGTTAAGGGTAGTAGCAGCTGCCGCTCCTTGCAGGCCACCCCCACACTTTCTGTTAAGGGTAGTAGCAGCTGCCACTCCATGCAGGTCACCCCCACACCTTCTCTTAAGGGTAATAGCAGCTGCCACTCCATGCAGGTCACCCCCAAGCCTTCTGTTAAGGGTAATAGCAGCTGCCACTCCATGCAGGTCACCCCCACACCTTCTCTTAAGGGTAATAGCAGCTGCCACTCCATGCAGGTCACCCCCAAGCCTTCTGTTAAGAGTAGTAGCAGCTGCCGCGCCATACAGCCCACCCCCAAGCCTTCTGTTAAGGGAAGTAGCAACTGCTGCTCCATGTAGCCCACCTCCAAGCACTCTGTTAAGGGTAGTAGCAGCTGTCGCTCCATGCAGGCCACTCCTAAGCATTCTGTTAAGGGAAGTAGCAACTGCCGCTCCATGCAGTCTACCCCCAAGCTTTCTGTTAAGGGTAGTAGCAGCTGTCGCTCCATGCAGGCCACTCCTAAGCATTCTGTTAAGGGAAGTAGCAACTGCCGCTCCATGCAGTCTACCCCCAAGCTTTCTGTTAAGGGAAGAAGCAACTGCTGCTCCATGCAGTCCACCCCCAAGCTTTCTGTTAAGTAGCAACTGCCGCTCCATGCAGTCCACCCCCAAGCTTTCTGTTAAGTAGCAACTGCCGCTCCATGCAGCTCACCCCCAAGCTTTCTGTTAAGGGAAGTAGCAACTGCCACTCCATGCAGGCCACCCCCAAGCTTTCTGTTAAGGGAAGTAGCAACTGCCACTCCATGCAGGCCACCCCCAAGCTTTCTGTTAAGGGAAGAAGCAACTGCTGCTCCATGCAGTCCACCCCCAAGCTTTCTGTTAAGGGAAGTAGCATCGGCCGATTTTGCAAGCCACCTCCAAGCAGAAATGTAAACTTTAGGTGTAACAGTAAAGTTACCCCATTTGTTAATTTCCATTTTCTGGTCATTAGGTGTTTATCCCACACCTTCTGAATTACAGAGCCATTCTTGTCTTCATCACCTCTTCCACGATGGAATTCTATGCATCCAACACCTTTCTGTAAAGAAATATTTCCTAACATTGTTTTTTAGTCTTATCCCTTGGAGTGTCATATTATGACCTCTAGTTTTACAGCTTCCTTTCCATTGGAAAAGATTTGATGTTTGTGTATCATTAATTCCTTTCAGGTATTTGGAGGTCTGTATCATATTTCCCCTGTCTCTCCTCTCTTCCAGGATATACATATTCAGATCCTTCAGTCTCATCTTATAGAGCTTTCCATACAATCTCCACACCATTTTGGTTGCCGTTTTCTGGACCGCTTCTATTCTGCCCTTATCCTTTTTGAGATGAGATTTCCAGAATTGAATACTGTATTCCATGTGAGGCCTCACCAAACATCTGTACAGTAGCATTATCACCTCCTTTTTCCAGCTAGTTAATGCCTCTTTCAATGCAGCCCAGCGATCCTCTGGCCTTAGCCACCACCTTGTCACATAGTGATGGATGATCTGAAGGTGGTGAACCAGGAGACCAGGGTTCGAGTCCCGCTGTCACTCCTTGTGACCTTGGGCAAGTCACTTTACCCTCCATTGATTGTAAGCCCTTTGGGGATAGGGAAATATCTACAGTACCTGAATGTAAACCGATGTGATATCTCAGATCGAATGTCGGTATATAAAAATAATAAATAAGAAATAAATCACTCCGAGGTCTCTCTCCCAGTTCATGCACATAAGCCTTTCATCCCCAACACATACAACTACTTCGGATTGCCATATCCCAAATGCATGACCGCACTTCTTGGCACTGAATCCCAACTGCCAAATCTTTGACCACTTCTCCAGTTTTTCTAGATCACTTCTCACTTTTTCCATTCATTCTTTTTTTTTTTTAATAGAAAGTTTTGGCACTTTTATTATAGCTCCTTTTAATTTCACCCACTTTCGTTCCACTTCACCCATCTCTTCCCAGTTTTCCAGCTCTGCCTTGAGGTATGTTGCCATCTTACCGATGTCTGTGTTTTTGATATCCAGGACCTTGATCTTCATATGATTTCCAAAGATCAAGATCCTGGATTTCAAAAACACAGACTTCAGTAAAATGGCAAAGTACCTTGTGTTGGAGCTGGTTGGCTGGGAGATGAATGAAGTGGAACAGTGGGACAAATTATTATTTTCTTAAGGATACTTTATTAATACACTCTGTAAGTTCAATAGGTCAGCAAACAAAATATAACAATTCTATGTAAAAGGAAAAACACAATACACAAGAAAAAGGATGTATAGAACTGCTAAAATAGATTTATCATGGATTTTAAGGAGTTGAAACCTGGATTGAGTTAGGAATATTTCAGGTAAGTACTAATATATTTCAAGGCCCAAATAGACCATTCTCAACACACACACACACACACACACACACACACATTATATATATATATATATATATATATATATATATATATATATATATATATATATATATATATATATATATATAGAGTCCTTAGGCATTTTTAGACATTAACTCCACTCTTCAATATCAACCATCATTATCATTACGCATGAGAATAAATAATGAAGGCACTTTTGACCTAAAAGGTTCCCATTCTTTTGGAACAGCATAATAGAAATCCCTAACATAGAATGATATGATATCCATTGTAAGTACTCTCCATAACAAATGTAACCAGGAAGCCACTGAAGAAGCTGTAGATGCTCTCCATAATATATACTCCCCATAACAAAACCAACCAGGAAGCCATTGAGGGAGCTGTAGATGATCTCCATAGTATATCCTCCTCATAACAAATGGAACCAGAAAACCATTGAGGAAGCTGTAGATGATATCCATAGTATATACTCTCCATAACAAATGCAACCAGGAAGCCATTCAGGGTGCTGTACATGATCTCCATAGTATTACTCCCCATAACAAAACACAACCAGGGAGCTATTGAGGGAGATGTAGATGATCTCCAGTGGCAGGGTGTGTTACGCCTTGGAGCTACCGACATGGATGACTAGTTTAATCCTGCCTGTTGTCGTGGGTAATATTCCCTCAGATGGTAGGCCAAGAAGGATTACAGTAGGATCTAAAGGTAGCTAGATCCCAGAAATATGGTAGATGTAAGAGATAATTTCAGACAAGTATATCTGGATAACTGGGCATGTCCACTAAATGTGACAAAACGAACCCTTTTCTCCTCATTCCCATCAATGTTTTTCTGGAGGAACGCAACCCATTTTGGATAATCTATCAGGTGTGTAGTACCAGTGGTATAACAATGTGTAACCAGTTTCTTGGGTGGTTACACATAAGGAATTGCCCTTATTTATTCTCAGAAATATTTTAGACCAATCGTTAGGTACCTCATGGCCAATATCTTTTGCCCATAAACGCTTAATTCTCTTCAGAGGGTCCCCCAATCCTTCTATTAGCAATCAGAATATTGCCAGAAAAGGATTCTGCAGTCCGGCTTTCAAAGGCTGCTAAACTTCTTCTCCCCCAGATTCCTAAATGGGGCCTTCATAAAGAGCACTTTCAGTTGCATATAGTGAAATATGAGAGTATTTTCTGTTTTGCAAGTTATATTAAATCTCTAAGAGACAAACTTGCCCTTCTCAAATAATTGCTCCATAGCTCGAATTCCACGATCATTTAAAAAAAGAGAAGTAAGGCCTCGTAAAGTGTGCCAGTAAGTCAGGGTTACCCCACAAGGAGGACAGTGGGGAATGAATAGAGGAGAGAGACATGTAGGATTGAGCATATAAAGAGGTGTTCAGGGTTTTGGACAGTCTCTCTCAAGGAGATCCAGGGAGGTAACTGAAAACTATTGTTCCCAGTGCTTATCCAATGCTTATCCTCTGGTTTTTAAACCATGTCATAATACTCTTCAGGTGTATTGCCTTTTGATACTGCTGAAAATTGGGGCATCCCAAGCCCCCCATCGCTCTAGGATTGGTTAGTATCTGTTGTGCTATTCTTGGCCTTTTCCCTAGCCATATACATTTACGTAAAGCTTAATTTAGCACTGTAAAAACTGAATCTGGGACCCTGATTGGTAGCATGTGTAACAGAAAAAATACTCTAGGCAGGACATTCATTTTTAGCAGATATCCTACCAAGCCATGAAAGTGCATAGGGAGCTCAAACTGCTAGGCCCTGTTTTATAGCTTTCAAGAAGGGCTGGAAGTTAAGGGAGGAAAACCTGTCTACTGTGCTAGGGATCTGGACACCAAGGTATCTAATACAGCTGGGGGCCCATTTGACTGGGAATCTCTTCTTGAGTTCTTCTCTTGTTTGGGAGCCAAGTCTAATTTAAAATTTTGTTTTAGAAGTTTTAAAAGTATTAACCTTATATCCTGAGAATGCACTAAACTTTCTATTAACTTTACTATGGTCTGGAGAGAGATAAGTGGATCTCTCACAGACAGCAGAATGTCATCTGCAAAAAGAGTGAGTTTGTGTTCCAGTCCATCGCTGGTAGCAATCCCTTTAATATCCATTGACCCTCTAATCTTAGCTGCTAGTGGTTCTAAAGCTAGCGAGAAGAGCCCAGGAGACAAGGCACACCCCTGACTTGTACCCCTGCCCAGAGGAAAGTGCTCAGAGACCTCTCCGTTCCCTCTAACCTGAGCCCTGAGCTTTTTTGCTCAGTGTGACAACAATTACTATGCTGCCCTCCCTGCCCTCACATCATTCAATCTCTATGCCACGCCCATCAAAAAAAGCCCAGATCTATCCAGAAATCTATATTTTTTAAAAAATGACACCCCCCCCCCAAATGGAACCCATGGTCAAAGGAAGGGTATTAGGTACCCTAAGCAAACCTTACAGCCTTGCGCGCGCACACACACACACCCTTTACAGATGCACACACACAATTCAATTACGCATTTATAACAGGTTTTACATGAAAAAAGAACATTCAAAAGTACAGTCTTCTAAGGCAAAATATCACTTACAACATGCATATTATATTTACAGGCACTGCTGCGGTGCCGACCAGAAAATCCTGCAAAATAGACACTTGGAACTCCTAGTAACCCTCCCATATCAAAACAACCCTAACTGCCAGCACTCAAACAGTAACAACCTTATCTATGAAAAGGTAACACTGCATATATTACACCAGGTCCTAGAACACCAATACACTTCCTATTAGGAAAACAGAACAAATCAGACTGCTATAGATAAGTACAGATATATAAATAGTAGCAGCAAATCTCACCTCGGTCACACATGGAGAACACAGACACACCCTGACCAAATACAGAATAAAGAGACCAGAAAGTATACATAGAAACATGCTGAGAAGAACTGGACTGGAGCCCACAACAAGCCAGCCTCAAAAAGCAGAGCTGAGAAAATAAAGGCAAGATCAGCATTCAAAAAGTACAAAGGAACTCAAAAAGAAGCTCACAGAAATGAACATCTGGAGAAGCTGAGAGAGATGAGGAAAGAAATCAGAATGGAGAAAACTCAAATACAAGAAAGGATCACCAAAGCGGTGAAGGGAGGTGTGAAAATATTTTTCAGATATATCAGAGAAAGGAGGAAGACCAGAGAAGGCATTGTAAGATTGACAGGAGTCAAGGAGCAATGTGTGGAGACAGATGAAGAAATAGCAGAACACGCCAACTGCTTTCCTTTATCCTGTGCAGAGACCTTGTGGTGATAAGGTGCCATAGAGTAGGACTTACTTCCCCTCTTTATTGGACTCCTACCACCGAGCATGAGAGGACCCTGCTTTCTCAGTTTAGGCGAAGGCACCATGTCAATATTTGAAAGTTTCCTCTTGCTTCCTGAGGACAGTGCTTGAGGTGATTCTATGAAATCCTTCAGGGTGAGTGTGAGGCAGTGCCCCTAGTTTTCCCCTATAAACCTTTGCAGGACCAGGCTAGATGCCTGGTCCACCTTAAATCCCCAAAAGGGAGAGTGCTCTATGGGCAGGACCCTGCGGGGCAGGAGGAGCTCAGAGAGTGTGACCAGCCTCAGGGAAATAAGAGTGTAAGCCCAGCTGGAATAGAGAAGCTCCATCTCGAGAAGCAAGGAGCTCCTAACCCTATTTGAGAAGATGTATGAAGGTATGGAATGTACACTGCCTAAGCTAAGGCAGTCTGCTTTGATAGTGTTTGTTGTTATATTAATAAAAGTTTACCTTTGAGAAAAGGCTGGAATCAGAGTGTTTAACTGCTCCAGCCCAGAGGATATTGTTTGGCCAGTCCTTACATATGGTGGTCATGCATGGGATTTTTTTTTCTCTAGACCTGGTAAAGAGAAAAATCCAAATCCTCCAGAAGGAAGGAAGAAAATGTTTGTGTGTTCATAGCCTGCCAGAAGTTTGAAGGCAAGCACTGCTGTAGTGTGCACCAGAGCACAAAGAAGAGAAAAGTTTGTTTGCTGTGGTGCCTACCAGCAGCAGCTGAGGGCAAAAGGGTGTGGCTTGCAGAGCACACCGAAGCCAAGCAGCCTGCTAGGGCTGCAGAGCACAGAGAGAAGAGTGAAACTGTCTTTAAAAGAGAGAGTGGTCTTTGGGGCCTGTAAGGAAGCAGGGTGAGTTTTGGCAAAGGAATTAAGAGGCAGCTCTGACTGGAGTCTGAGCTGTGTTTCAAAGTGTAGTTAGAGCTGGTGAGGCAGCTGTTATTTTACTTTTGTTTTCCTACTGAGGGAAAGTCTAGCAGAGGAAAAAGGAAAAAACAAATGACCATGCACGGGGCTGGAGCAGGGCATGGCCCAGCAGAAACTAAAACTGCTAGAATGCAGTAGAGTCTGGAAGCAGGTCTGAAGAAAGTCTGTGAGCGTTAAGACTGGTCATTATAGATGGGCAGAGGCAGTGACTGGAAAGGCAAAGACAGGTTACAGAGAACCTCTGGCAGAGCCCATGCATTGGTTAGGAGAAAAAAAAAAGAACCTGGGAGTACACTGTGCTGCTTTAACACTATTTTAGTAGAAACTTCTGTTACCTCATGGCAGTGAGAAGCACTGGCAATCAAATTAATTAACTGCAGAACACCTGATGGGAGCCCAGCAACTGAGGGAGGTACTGACTGCAGCTCAACCCTTTAGTGGGACTCTGCTCCAGGGAGCCTTGGAAGCAACAAGCCAGTGAGTGCCAAAGCAGGCTACGAGGAGCAGGAACCCACACTGAGGAAGGCAAATGAGCAGGAGGAGTGCAAGGGGCTAGATCCTGCAAGAACTGTGTTAGAAGAAACAGAGAGCTCATGGTGGAGCTTCGTAGCTGTGCCAGGAAGCAGAAACCCAGAGTGCCCAGAAGGGGACGGCATAGAGTGGCCTGTGGGATGCAGCACCGATTGGCCTAGTGTGGACATGGCAGGGAAGCCAAATGGAGCCACTACTACCGAGACCCCGGAGGGAGGTACCGCTGTGACCCTAGAGGAAGGTGCAGCTTTACAGAGAACCCAGAGGAGAAGACCATGGAGAGCCCAGAGGGTGGCTCTGCAGTTACTACCCTTAACAGAAACATGGGGGTAATCTGCACAGAGTGGCAGTTGCTACCATAGGAAATTTGCTGGGCAGACCATTTGGTCTTTTTCTGCCGTCAATACTATAAAATTAGTTGTTTGCACAAGTGGATGAAAAACACAGAGGAGATTTTACCATTAAGATGATGTAAACCAACTTATGTGGCTAATTAATTCTGCTTGTCCATGGAGAAATATTGTTTGGCAAGGGTGGTGGGTGCACGGAATACTCTCCTGGAGGCTAACACAGTAAGCAACTTCACATAGGCATGGGATAAGCACAGAAATGAAGAGACAGCTGAAGTATAACCTAGCAGCATGCAGTGAAAGTGCCCTGCTAAAACAATTTTCAACAAGTATTAGGGCAGCCAGAATGAATGGCAATTTGGGTAATATAAAATGTTAGGAGTCCCTGCTGTTGGGTCTGTCTGGCCGGCTGCAGAAACACGTGCTCATATAGCCAGATGGGTCTGGCGGACTACACAAGCAACCAAAGAGGCCAGCTGCTCAGATGAAAGCCACAGTGCCCGTTGCATCAGGTACAAAATTAGATAGTAAGCCCTGAGGGGCTAGGGAAATACCTACAGTACCTTAATGTAATCCACTTTGATGTACATTTTGACGTGCCAAAAAGCAGAATATAAAAATATAAATAAATAAATAATACATCTTTTTTTTTTTATGTAACCCCCAGTTCCTCCATCTAGCAGGGCTTAAGAGCACAATTAAAAGTGCAGGAAACACGGTCTGACCCATACTCCCAGATTCTTCTCAGAGGGCTTCTGCGAACTGCAATAAAATAAATCAGATTTCACTAAACAATTGATTGCAGATGAAGATTCACAGAAGGTGCACTTTGATACAGATAATTGTTACTGATAAATCTGCATTCCCTTGTAATATACATCCCTGACAAGGGGACCCTCCCTGGGACCTCCCCAAAGGTAACTGCAAACTGAAAACTCCTCCGGATGCACTTAAACTCCTGGCTTGATTCTTTCCTTTTCTGTATGAACTCTCCCTACAAGGCTCTTCCCTCTGACACCTCACAAACAGGCCGATACAGTAAAACCCGCTGGAGAGCAGGCGCTCCGAGGCGAGCGCCCGCTCTCCTGATGCGCGCACAGGCCACTCTCCTGTGCGCGCAATTTAGTATGCAAATGAGGCCCCGCGGTAAAAAGGTGCTAGGGACACTAGCGCGTCCCTAGCGCCTCTTTTTTGACAGGAGCGGTGGCTGTCAGCGAGTTTGACAGCCGACGCTCAATTTTGCCGGTGTCGGTTCTCAAACCCGCTGACAGCCACGGGTTCGGAAAACGGACGCTGACATAATTGAGCATCTGTCTTCCGACCCGCGGGCCGATTTTAAATTTATTTTTTTTAATTTGTAATTTTTAAATTTTGGGGCCTCCGATTTAATATTGCTATGATATTAAGTCGGAGGGGTGTACAGAAAAGCATTTTTTTCTGCTTTTCTGTACACTTCCCAGGCGCCGGCAGAAATTAACACCAGCCTTTGGGCAGGCATTAATTTTTGAAAGTAAAATGTGCAGCTTCACTGCACATTTTGCTTTCTGGATCGCGTGGGAATAACTAATAGCATCCACAACATGCATTTGCATGTTGTGGACGCTATTAGTTTTGGGGGGGTATAAGGGGTAAAGCTAGCGCGTCGAAAACGTGCGACCAAACCCGGGCTAACAGTGCGCTCTGTATTGTATCGGCCCGAAAGAAAATCCACTTTCTCCAAAACACTGAAGAAATCAGTTTCAGACAAAGAGTGCAGGTCTTCCTTTTGATCTCTTTTCTGATTCTTCGGAATATCTCAGAAGTCCACACTTGGACCCCCACAAGAAATCACCCTGATTCCAATGGCCTGGGAACCCAAACCCTTTTGCTTACCAGCCACCCTCTCAGGACAGGAGACAGGAAGAAAGGAACTTGGGTTTTGTTAAAGCACTCAGTTCAGATAGACCCCCTCCCATAAGAAGTGTCAAACACACCACTACTCTCCTCTTCCCTGACCATATCACTACACTCCTCTTCCATGATGTGCACAGTGGCCACGTGGGGGTATATTTTATATTATATCATAGAACACTCTACACACAATCTGGTAAAGCAAAACTTAGTTTACTAAATGTTTTAAATATATGGATAATAAATCAGCAAAGTAATATCAACATTGAATACAGTATTATGTACAGAAAACTGTACATAAATCAATACAGATAAATAGGACACAGACAAATATAGAATAATAAAGAACAGAAGAACACCTCCCTTATACACCCTCCTCATATAAGCCAGTGTTCATAGGAAATCTGGAGGACTCAGACCCAGGGACTCTGAAGAACAACAACTTGCTCTGTGTTCCTCTCAGCTCATCCATCTAAAATAAGCAAATGCTATGCTTTATATATCCCTCTGCAAATGATGTTTCAAAGCATTTCAGTACCAGTCCTTTGATCTCCTATTTGGTAAAAGACATCAGTTGTTTAACTTATTATCAGCTCATTGGTATGGGTACTCGTCTTTAGCATTTGATCGTCCTAAGTGATAAGAAATACCAAATGTCTTAGTCTTTGATGTCCCCAGAGATACCAGATGTTCCTTGGGGCTATCCCAGCTCTTTATCAGCTCATTGTTGCCAGAATGTCTCAGGAATGCAGGAAACAAATGGTGATAGTGTCATGCCTTTATACAACCCCTGCACTCAAATCACATGCAATATATTGATCTATACTCATTAACCATTAGAGTCTGTTCTGATCCATAACTGTCTATTCACGGTACAAAGTCTTCTGGAGATCTAGCTAGCTACCTAAACATCTTTCCACACATGACCTCACCACTACACTCCTCCTCTCTGGTCTCACCTATCGGAGTCTGTGTAGATAGTGAAGACAATAGTAAGAGACAATTTGGTGACACCTTTACATTTAGATTGCTAAGTTTTGTGGTTAAACATGAGGAGGGAGGGGTGCTAGGGTTAACTAAATAAGGGATCTTGTATGATCATTCACCTAAGAGGGTGGAGAACAAAGGAGAAAGTCACTTTCTTACATTTTATGGCTAGCAGCCAGGGCCATCTTTAGGAGGTAGCAAGAGTGGCAATTGCCCTAGACCCCACACCGCCATGATAGACCCATCCCCAATATTATAATTTCAGTGTTTCATGGTCCTACTGCAGTTGATTCACCCTGAATCCCACACTCTCTCTTAAAGTCAGCCTCGTTGGCAGCTGAGATATATCCTTAGCAGTGTGGGCAGGAATAACTGGGCAGACTGGATGGGTTAATTGGTCTGTTCTGCTGTGATCTCCTATGTTAAAGCGCTATGGTTATCTTAGTTCACATATGTGTGCAGAAAAAGGTCAAAAAATAAAAAGTGGAGGAGTACTTTAGTGGTTAGAGCAGTGGGGCTGAGAACCAGGGAAGCCAGGGTTCAAATCCCACTACTGCTCCTTGTGACCTTGGGCAAGTCACTTAATCTCCTTTGCCTCAGGTACAAGCTTGGATCATGAGCCCTCTGGGGCTAGGGAAATACCTGCAATCCCGGAATGTAGTCTGCTTGGAAGCCTCTGAAAGGCAGAATATAAAACCAAAAATTATATAAGGTAATCCCTTTTTATTGGACTAAATACATTTCTTGACGAGCTTTCAACAGTTAATACCCTCATCCTGAGGTCAGGATAGACTGAGTAAAAAATGACATTACTTGGAAATGTATGTTTAATATATGTTTTAAATTTTATTTTGTGACACTTCAAAAGAGGATTACATTCAGGTGTTGTAAGTATTTCCCTTTCCCCAGAGGGTGTACAGAATTTTAGGGAGATTTATCAAGCCGGGACATTTTATCATGGGAGGAGCAAAATATCATGGGGGGTGGAGGTCTGAAGTGCCAATGTCCGGTCAGCGTCATTTTGGAAAATGGGGTTGACTGGGTCTGGAGCTAGGGGGTTTCCATTACCCAACCAACAATACTTGTTTGAGGTACAGGGGGGTTTGGGGGGGGGGGGGTCCAGATCCTTTTTTGATGTAATGTAATGGGGAGGGGGTCCATTGGGCACCAGGAATTGTGGCCTATTTTGGGAAGGTGGGGCTGGTGTGTATCAGCTGCTATGGGGAGGGATTTGGTTGGAAGGGGGATGTTGACTAAAGGAGAGGGGTTTGGACAGGGGGCGAGGCATTGCCACACCTTTTTTTTTAATGTTCTGACTCCGTGCCATCTCGATAGGCAGTGGGGGGGGGGGGGAATGGGCAGGGGTCTCAGGAGACCCCACCAGAGGTAAATTTTTAGCTTTGGAGGGTGTGTGGTTTCAGGTCTTGGGGCCCTTTAAATTTTATTGTGGGAGTATTGGGACGCATGCTAGTGGTAAAATAACTATATCTCCTTCATACATAGAAAAATTCAGCCCTTTAATTTTTTCAAGTCACCGTTTTATTTCATTAGCATAGAATTAGGTATGTATTAGCTACTTTGAATGAATTTGCAAAGCAGCTAATTGAAATAGGGATGTGTTTGGTCCCTAAATACCATGGACTATCATTGCGATAAGGATATATCACGTGATATCGTCATGATAAGGCTATACTGCATGATAAACAGCATTTATTGCATGATATAAGAGCATAAGAACATATGACTTGCCATACTGAGTCAGATCAAAGGTCCATCAAGCTCAGTATCCTGTTTACAACAGTGGCCATGCCAGGTCACAAGTACCTGGCAGGATCCCAAGCTGCTTATCCCAAGAATAAACAGTGGATTTCTGCAACTCCACAGATACAGAAACAAAGGTTAATAGACCTTTCCTCCAGGAACTTGTCCAAAACATTTTTTTTGTCAAAATAGTTTTAATTATTAGCAGCAAGAATATGCAGCCATACACCAAATATCATTATTATACAGCTAAAACCAACATGGCTTAATATGGCATCAACATTGTGTACACACAATACCAAAGATTGGTAAACATTTAACAAACGTATATATAGTGCAATTCTCGCTGCCCTTGTTTTCGTTTTTCACCCCTGTACCTCCCCTTCCTCACTCAAAAGCCTTCGCCACCTTCCCCCATCGCAAACACCCAACCTCACATTCATCCCATTCCCCCAAGCATACCTCCATCCAACCACCACATCAGCCTGCCCCCCCCCCTCCCAGACCGGAAGCTACACTAATAGCTTTCACCACATCCCCTGGCAATGAATTCCAGAGCTTAATTATGCATTAAGAAATCTGGATTTCTAGGACTCAAAAATCTAGATTTCTTATCACTGGCTCCCTATTACTGCACGTATTGTTTACAAATCAATGACCATAATCCACAAAATTCTGAACAATGATCATCAAGGTCTTAACACCCTAAACATAATCCCTCAAAATCCTCCAAGAAACCTATGCTCTAATAACTCAGGTTACCTAAACATTCCCCCTATCAAAGATGTGCATCTGGCAACCACAAGAGAAAGAGCCTTTTCAATTGCTTCACCTAAACTTTGGAACACCCTACCTAAATTCCTGACAAACCAACACGACCTAAAAATATTCAAAAAGGACCTATAAACACTAATGTTCCGCAAATTCTACACTGACCCTCAGACGTCTGATCATTCCAACTCTCAACTGAACTCTCAGTTATAAACCTCTTAATACATTCTCTTCACCCTGAACTGCATACCCTCCTCTTCCAACCTAATAATGCTCTCTGGACTTGATATGCTTATTTCTGATACTGTTCAAATTGTTTTTTATTGTTGCACAACTGCTAAGAAAATGTATAACGTTCACATTGTTTTTTCTGTTACACAACTGCTAAGAAAAATGTATATTTTAGTAAACCGTTGTGATGGCTCTACCGAATGACGGTATATAAAACTCAACAAATAAATAAATAAGCCAGCCATAAAAATGTATTGCCCATCACCTTCCAATCACCCAACCAAAGCCCCCTTCCCCTTTTATGATTCACACTTGCACGTTCTGGTAACGACTTCATTTCCTCATTCCATTCTGACCTGAGGGAGAGTGTGTCGGCTCTCGAAAGCTCATCAAGAAATGCTTTGTTAGTATAATAGAATGTTATCACCTGAGTTATTTCTAGTTTTAGTTAAGCTTTATTTCTGTATCTGCGAGACCCTAGACTAGACAAACCTTTAATTTTTCAAACTTGCAGGTTCTATTCATTGATCCGTTTTCACCAGTAAAAAGCAGAGAATATAAGCACATAAGAGCTGGGCAGTAAAGGCATTATGAATTATGACTGCCCTAGCCAACAGGCAGCGATCAAAGAATGTGTGGGAAAGAATCCAGGCTACTATTCTCTGCTTTAGAATTATTTTATAGATTGCACAACATAAAGGGAAGTATTGAAAAGCAATTTAAATTATTCTTTCATGTCACATGCCTTCACTCTAGAGATGTTTGGCACCTAAAAACATTAATGCAGTTAATTTAACAGTTGATCGGCTGAGAGCTGTACTTGTTGTTAGCTCGAGTTCTAGGTGGCTCAACAGGGGGATTGATTTCCCACAACACCTTCTGCAGCACATAACAAGGCTCCCTGCAGAATAACAATCTGCAGTTCACGTTAACAAGGCAGCATCTCACCTTTTATCTGGGTGCCTTCGTGTATTCCTGAATGTGCATCAGTATAAAGCAGCAGATGGAAACTCAGCAATGTTATTTCACGACATCAAAAACAAGCAAAAGCCTGGGCCTATATGTACTTGTTAAAGTGAAACCCATGCAAGGTACGAAGGAATTGTTGACCTATGGGATAATTTTCAAAAGGACTTCTGTGGGGGAAACAGTGTTTCATGCAAAGACATGGCCTTTTAACAAAACTGCCCACTCTATATGCAAATAAAATGTGTGTACGGCCAGTTTACATGTAAGCTTTTCAGACTGAGTGCAGGCATTCCTGGGGGCAGAGTTGGCCAGGGTAGGGTAGGAGTGGCAGCTTAATGGCTACAGCAGTGGCTGCAAATCAGGGAGGGAATCCAGGGTTTGAAACTCTGCTGCTGCTCTTTGTGTCCTTGGGCAAGTTACGGCCCCCTCTGTTGCCTCAGATACAAACTTACAAGTGAATTTTCAAAGTAGTTACAGACATAAATGTCAGGGGTGGTTCTATAATGAGGCAGGGTGAGGCGGCCGCTTCAGGTGGCAAAAACCGCCCCCCCCCCCCAACTCCTCTAGCGGCCGCCTCACCCTGCCGCCAAAACATCAAAGGACCCGTGGGCTGCCGGTGGAGCGCAATCAGCCTGGCAGCGAAGAAAAGAAGAGACTTGGTGGCCGCCGGCGGAACTCAACCTGCTGGCAGCCGAAGTGTAAGCAACGGTGCAGCAGGGCCATCGGCAGAGCCCAACCTGACTGGCGGCAAAGACAAGAAAAGACCCTCCGGCAGCCGAAGAACAAGCAAAGGCCTGGTGTGCTGCCAGCAGAGCCCAACCTGCCAGCGGCCGAAAAACAACAAACGACCCGCGGGCCTCCAGTGGAGCTTAACTAGCCAGTGGCAGAGAAACAATGAAGGACCCGCCCCAGCGGCGAAGTAGGAAAGGACCCGCCGGTAGCCAAAAAAAAAAGAAACTAGGCTTAGCAGCGGCAGAAGAAAATACGAGGCTACAGCTGACTGCTGAGCTCATCTGCCAACAGCCTGACGGCGTGTGCGTGAAAGGATTTGTGTGTGTGTGTGAGTGTGTGAGTGTGAGCGTGCGTAGAGAGTGAGAACCTGTGTTTGTGTGAGAGCATCTGTATACATGAGTGTGAGGGGAAAAAGTTCCCCCTTCCTGCCACCGCATACCCCTCTCTCCCACTAATCCACAGAAATCCCAGGATGACTGGAAATCAAAAGTTCCCAGGTATGGATTTTTATTTTATTCTTACTAGATTTAATTATTGGGTACTATTTCATGTGTCTGCTATTTGGAAATGTTATATTAATGTTTGGGAAAACTTTTATAATTTTTATATGAGATTTTAATTATTTGGTTGTTATGCTATTCATCAGCTGTTTTGAAATATTTATTCTTTTTATTAGTATGGTTTTACTATTATGATTGTTTCACAAACTGGCTGACGGATAGAAGACAACGTGTGATGGTAAATGGAGCCTTCTCTGAAGAGAGAACGGTGCTAAGCGGAGTGCCACAAGGATCGGTGTTGGGACTGGTTCTGTTCAATATCTTTGTGAATGACATTGCAGAAGGAACAGAAGGTAAAGTCTGTCTATTTGCGGATGATACTAAGATCTGCAACAGAGTGGACATGCAGGAAGGAGTAGAGAGAATGAGACATAATTTAAGGAAGTTTGAAGAGTGGTCGAAGACATGGCAACTGGGATTCAATGCCAAGAAGTGCAGAGTCATGCAGCTGGGGTGCGGTAATCCAAAAGAGCTGTATGCAATGGGGGGTGAAGGGCTGTTGTACACGGAGCAAGAGAGGGAGCTTGGGGTGATAGTGTCTAGCGCTCTGAAGATGGCGAAGCAATGTGCAAGGTGATAGCTAAAGCCAGAAGAATACTGGGCAGCATAGAGAGAGGAATAACCAGTGAGAAAAAGGAGATGATAATCTCCTGACCAAGGATACAGGTCTCCTGACCAAGGATACAGGTCCTTGGTCAGGCCTCACCTGGAGTACTGTGTTCAGTTCTGGAGACTGTATCTCAAAAGGGACAGAGTCAGGATGGAGGCGGGCCAGAGAAGGGCGACCAAAATGGTGGGAGGTCTCTATCCAATGACTTATGAGGAGAGGCTGAAGGACCTAAATATGTATCCACTGAAGGAGAGGAGGTGCAGGGGAGATATGATACAGACCTTCAGATACCTGAAAGGTTTCAATGATGCATAATTAATGACAAACCTTTTCCGCTGGAAAGAAATCAGTAGAACTAAGGGTCACGAAATGAAACTCCAGGGAAGACGACTCAGAATCAACGCCAGGAAATATTTCTTCATGGACAGAGTGGTGGATGCCTGGAGTGCCTTTCCGGAGGAGGTGGTGAAGACAAAAACAATGGAAGAATTTAAAGGGGCATGGGATAAACACTGTGGATCCCTTGAGGATAGAGGATGTGAATGAAGAAAATAGTGCATGGGGGTAACTTGCTGGTGAGGCGGTTACTACTCTTAACCAAGAAGACTTTATGCTGCTGATGCAACTCCAGCATTGCTCTCTGCTTCAATGGCAGGGGGAAAAGGGGAATTGGATTCAGACAGCAACCAACAAGGACACTGAATTTTACGATCTGGGAAAACAAACAAGCATAGGGTAACTTGCCGATGAGGCTCTTACTACCCTTAACCAAAAAGCCTGACACTTTTGATCCAGCTCCAACCTGGCTATCTGCTTCATCGGCAAGAGGTGACAGAGAATTGGACTCAAACTGCAACCAGCAAGGGCCCTGACTGTGATGTTCTGGGAATCTGATAAGTATGAGGGAGTCTTGTATGGCACAGCAGATGCTACCATAAGTTTGCTGGACAGACTGGATGGACCATTTGGCCCTTTTCTGCCGTCATTTCTATGTTTCTATGCTTGATTTTATTGTTTTGAGGAATGGCATTTCTGTTTTTCCATTGTTGCAGTGCATATAGTGAGGCTATAGGTGTATTGGTTTTTAGGACCTGATGTAATATCTGCAGTGTTGCCTTCTCATAGTTAAGGTTTTTACTGTTTCAGTGCTGGCGGTTAGTGCTCGTTCTTAGTATGGGAGGTGTACTACTGTAATTGTAATTCAGTTTACTTATGGCTTTCTGGAGGTAAAGCCCACACCCATCATACATTACCATAGGCCTAATACCATATGCATGCCAAGTGTTTGTTTTGCTTTTTTTGTAGCACTTTCTGGATGGCACCACAGTAGTGCATGTAAAAATAATATGCATGTGGTGATATTTTTATCTCAGAAAACTGTACTTTGAATGTATTTTCATGTAAAATTGATTATTATAAATGCAAACTTCTTTTGTTATTCCATGTGGTGAGGGCTGGGAAGGAGAAGGGGGCGCAAGGCTGGTAGAGAATTTGCCAGACACAGACCCCTATCATTCACCCATCCCCCTCTTCTCTGGGGCAAATGCTGGGGAAACACGGGAGACAGGTGGCAGGGTTCCTGGAAGTGTGGCAGGGTTGCCGGCTTCCTAGAAACACTGAATCATCACAGACACTCTGCTGCTCCTCTGGGAATCTGGCCCCTGCTTTCCTCCTTCCACAGCATTTCAAATCACCGCAAGGACCAGACCATACAGAGACCCTACCCCGCTTGCCCCTCGATGATTTAACCTGTACCGTGCTTTTGGGGTGAGGGGCGCCCTCTCATCCCTCGCCTCAGGCAGCAGATTCCCTTGAGCTGCCCCTGGTAAATGTAACATCACATCATATTGCAGCAATTTTTAAACTCCAACAAACAAATAGGAGAAAGAACTTGCACTCCAAAAAATCATCCACACAGCAAGGAGGAGATGCAAAATGAGAATACTGTCCAAAATTGAATTAATGTTAGTTCTCAAAATGTTTTTTAATTTTCAATATAAAGCGGCTGCTCCACAACTCAACATGGTGAAATTACAGTCGTCAACCAGGTCCCCCGACACGGACCCGGCGTGTTTCACTCAAAGCTGCGTCGGGAGGGACTAAACAGTATATTTCAAACACTGTGAATCAAAACAGACAATAAATACATGTCAATAATACTATGGACAGGGTGCTAAGGCAACCTTATAAGTGACGCTGAGACACACACACCTTAGTAGAAATTTCCTGTTGAATAAGTGTTCAAGTCAAGGAGAGCGGACAGTACTAACTACAGCGTCTATTTAAAGGACCAGGTTTAGGCGCGAAGCGCTACGCCAATCAGAAAGCACCACCACAGAACACCTAAACCAATAGAAAAGGACCAGGACTAAATGAAATGAAACCATTCTATCTCGTTATCGAGGCCTTTAGGAGACAGACAATCCATTTTAAAAATCCATTTTTGTTCCCTACATTATAAAATTTCTGAAAAGTTGCCCCCGTGCGCAGGGAGGGAAACAACATCGATAATCAAAAACTTAAGCTCCGCCTCTGCGTGTGAATGCTCAGACCAATGGGGGACCCAAGGGAGCTGTTTCACGGCCAGTCCGAGTATTGGACCGATGCTCAATGATCCTTGTACGAACCGGCCGAGTAGTTTTACCCACGTACAGCTTAGGGCAGGGGCAAACTATCACATAAATGACTCTTCATGAAGCACGAGTCGTAGAGAAATTGAGATTGTATGCATGATGGGAAACTGGATGTTCAAACGTAGTACTGTCCGCTCTCCCTGACTTGAACACTTATTCAACAGGAAATTTCTACTAAGGTGTGTGTGTCTCAGCGTCACTTATAAGGTTGCCTTAGCACCCTGTCCATAGTATTATTGACATGTATTTATTGTCTGTTTTGATTCACAGTGTTTGAAATATACTGTTTAGTCCCTCCCGAGGCAGCTTTGAGTGAAACACGGGTCCGTGTCGGGGGACCTGGTTGACGACTGTAATTTCACCATGTTGAGTTGTGGAGCAGCCGCTTTATATTGAAAATAAAAAACATTTTGAGAACTAACATTAATTCAATTTTGGACAGTATTCTCATTTTGCATCTCCTCCTTGCTGTGAGCAATTTTTAAAAGCCATTTATCCGTGTTAAGTGCACTTAATGTGGATAAAACCTATGGACAATTCAATGGTCAGATTATAGCAATTTTCAAAAGCCCACTTACACAGGTAAAGTGCATTTACACGTCTAAAACCTAGCTTTAAGTGTTTAAATGCTTTTGAAAATCTGGCCCTATGGGCCTCATTTACTAAGCATTTTTCCTATAGACACAGAATAGGAGAAAAGCCTTAGTAAATCAGGCCTTTGGATTGTAAGCCCTATGGGGCAGGGACCTGAATGCAACTCATCCTGCGCCAAAACAAAAACAAAAACGCACACGCATACGTTTGGTTTTGAAAAGTACCCAGGAACATTGGGTGTGGGCCTTTAGGCAGCTGGAACATCTGCAGGTAGATTGGGTAGGATAATTTTCAAATGGACTTACGCACTCCAGTCAGCTTTGAAAGTTGGTGTAACTTATACATATTGTTTAAAAACGTATGCCCATATTGTGGAATCCCTAGCTAAAGGTCATGAGCACTGAAAGAATAGATTTACTGACGTCTGTGATTTTAGAGCTACAGATGAAAGACATGTAATAAAATTCTCAGCCCCCAGTCCCCTGCCCTTTTTCTGCTAATGTCATTGGACCTGAGGAAGGAAGTGCTAGTCAAGAAATGTGTGAAGAGAGTTCATATACTGTATATTTGTTTTCCATGCATTACTGTGGACTAACCTGACAGCCGCACTACTTTAGACAGAAGTGATGTCAGAGTTATAATTGTATTGATTTGCTTTGATGGGAATTTTTTTGTATTGTTGGGAGAGAGTGTGATTTTAATTGTGATATGTTCTATAGTGATTTTTGATGGGGAAATTTTGTTTTATTTATTTAGACTTTATTTATTTTAGATTTATATTCTGCTTTTCAAGCACTTTCAAAGTGAATTACATACAGCTACTATAGTTATTTCCCTGTCCCTAGAGGGCTCACAATTTAAGTTTGTACCTGAGGCAATGATGGGTGAAGTGACTTGCTCAAGGTCACAAGGAGGGGCAGCAGGATTTGAACCCGGGCTTCCCAGGTTTGTAGCCCACTGCTCTTGGGAGGGGGGGGATGCTGTTTTTAATTATGTGAAATGCCCTATCGCCTCCCCCTAGTGAGAGCAGGGGCTGAGATGGGTCATTATTGTATTTATTTGTTTTTGATGTCCTGTATTGATGGATGATTTGAATTGCTTCGGGTCCCCTTTGAGGGGAAAAAGGCAGTAGAGAAACAGAAAAAAAATAAATGAGGACAGAATGGAGGAGGTCTAGTTGGAAGGAGACAAGACACGAATCAGGCTTACAAATACTCTTGCTTTTTTTGCCCAGCAGTTTACGCCATCTAATCTGAATTTCCTGGTGGGTTTTCTGCCCCTCTGGAGCCCGACTAACCTGAACCTTAGATCTGGACCTCAGCGCTTGCTGTCGAACGATGGTGAGGAGCACCCCAGAAATGCTCCTCAAATCCCTAAACCCCCAAGGGATGATATTATTAGCCCAAACGAACGATTCTTGCCTGGGGGCAGGGTCGTTTTGCTTGGGTTTTATCCAGTTATTTAGAATTTCCCACGAAGACGGAAGTAGCAGGTTTGAGCGCTGTCTCCTTGTATTTCCCAACCTCCTCACAAAGCACGCGGAGCCCTTTCCCATACAACCCCAGCTTCTGAAGCAGACCTGCGCCTTCCCATAGCTTCCTTCCTTCTTGCACTTATTTATTTGCTCCCTTTTTTTTTTATGCATTTCATATCATACAAATAAATTACTGTCATCACAACATTCATTCCGTGTCAGGGGTATAAATATCACTTCTTCAGGACAGAGTCTTTCCAGTTACATCATTTCACTTGCAAATTTAATACAAAGTGAAAAAGAGCCAGAGGCAGCAGAGGAACTGCATCTGCTGAGCAGGAGACCCTAAAATCATAGCCCCCTCCTCTCACCAAAAAAAAAAAAAAAGCAGCAGAGTTTTTTAATGTTTAAATTACATTTTCGTGTTGTTGAAATAGAGGAGACTCTCTGAGGGTTATCTTGCTAGTAAATGCCAGGCCATATATCGGGAACGGCTGCCTTTGTCATTGTAAGCCCAGGCCTGCTTTCTGCAGGTTTTCTTGTGCGAACCTCTCAGGTCATTGTCTCTCGCCATCACACAAGACACCAACACACTGCAGAAAATATCTTTTGAAGAATTTCTCCTGGAATTGGTTTGCTTAAGGGCTCCCTTTTCACAGCCTAGTGGTTTCAGTCTTCCCCAAGAGTACATTCAACTTCAGGGAGCAAGAAGACCTGGCATCTGATTACATACATAACTTTGAAACTGCCAAAAAAAACAAACAACCCAACAACAAAGGAAAATAATGAAATTGTTTAAAAAGCCTTAATAAAAAGAAGAGAGAACCCGCAGAGGAGGCTGGAAACTGTGTAATATACAGTGGTGCGCCTGCATCTCTCCAGCAGCTCGGAAAGGATATTAGTACGTCCTCTATCATGGACGTGAGTCCCTACTCCAGTCATAGGGGCATTTGTACATAAGTGAATACCTCCTCTCCGCTCAGCTGAATTGTGAGCTATAGATTTAGTCAGAGTATAAGTTGTACCCCAAGATTCATTCCATCAGAATGCAGTATAAACCAGCAAGTGGCAGTGCAGACCCAAATCCATAGCCAGCCAAGTCGCAGCACCCAGGGGCAGTTCTATAATGAGGCAGGGTGAGGCGGCCGCTTCAGGCGGCAAACTTTGGAAGGGACAAAAACTGTCGTCCCCCCCAACTCCTCTAGCATCCTCCTCACCCTGCCTCCAAAACAACAAAGGACCTGCGGGCCTCCGGTGGAGAGTCTTGGGGGAATTCTGCACTACTGCGAAGCGCAGAATTTGCACAGAATTCCCCCCCACTCCCCCCCCAGCGCAGCCGGGGTCTCCTCCATCTTTGCCATTTTCTGCGCAGAATCAATTCCCGCTCACGGTGAAGATGAAGGCCCCGGCAAGCTGCGAGTGGAGCTCGTCACATTCTCAGAAAAGATGAAGGCCCTGGTGAAAGTGAATAGTGTATAGAGGGGGGTGTGTTTTTGTGTTTGTCTATGAGATATTGCGAGCCTGAGGGGAATGAGAGAGCATGTATGTAGGGGGCATAAGGGGCACCATCTCATCCTTCACCTCAGGTAGTAGATTGCCTTGAGCCGCACCTGACAGCAACCCAACAGGCCCCAGAGACATAGCCAGCCAAGTCTCAGCACCCAACAGGCCCCAGACATAGCCTGTCAGTCACAGCACCCAACAGGCTTCAGAGATGCAACCAGCCAGTCACGGCAGTCAACAAAACTACAGAGATGCAACCTGCCAGTCACTGCAGTCAACAGGCTCCAGAGATGCAGCCTGCCAATCATGGCACCCAACAGGCCTCAGATGCACTCCTTTACATAGTAACAGAGCAAATGAAGGCAGAAAAAAGACCTAATTAGCCCATCTAGTCTGCCCTCTTGAGATGTTTCCACTTTGGATAATTGCCTATGCTTCAAAACTTGAAATCTTTTCTTGAGCCTGTTGATTTACAAACAGTATTTCAAGCTATGGTGCTGACCCCATTTGACTATTGAAATGTCTTATTATTAGGGTTAGCAAAGACAATATTAATGTCTTTGCAGCTAGTTCAGAATGCCTCAGCCCATCTGATTATGGAAATCTGAATTGGAAGTCATGTGTCACAAGGTCTGATGCATTTGCATTGGTTACCAATCCAGCTGTGAATTGAATTGACATTAATCTATAAGACACTGAATGGGCTGGTACCAATATGCTTTACAGTATTATTAGAGAGTTATTGGCAATCGAGGGTGTTGCGTTCTTTGCATAAAAAAATCTGTTAGCAGTGCCTTCTGCTAGGAAAGTATGTCTGGCATAATCCAGACAGGGTTGCTGGTCCTATATTGTGGAATGTGTTACTAAGAAACATTAAGAATGAGTTGGAACTGATGAGATTTCGAAAGCAGCTAAAAGCACATTTGTTTAGACAAGAGTATAAGTAATGTTCTGTTGGAATTTGCATTTACTATATAGAGGGATACTCTTCTGTGACGTTTTATCAAGAATAAAGGGGAGGGGATACTTTTGTTTGTTTTTAATTTTGAATATACTGTGATACTTTATATATGATCTTTGAATAGGAACATAAAATAGGCCATACTGGATCAGACCAACTAGAAACCACCAGCAGTATTAGATTGTGTGGGTGTGGCCCTTATTTTAGTTAGAGCAGTGTAGGTCAGTGACCATTCCTGTGCAGCCCCTCCCTTTCAGGATACTGGAATGGATTAATAAGCAGCTCTCTTCTGGGGGCTCTGGGAGCAGTGTAGTTGAGTTGTGAGGTTTGGAGGAAGTCTGGAGGGTTTTTTTCCCCCTTGTTTGGATTTTTTTGGCCGACCTGGGGGACGTGGGCCCCATCTTGCCTGTGGTCCTTAGGCCGAGTCGGGGACTCCACTCCTGTAACCCACTCCTTAGGTACAGGGTGGTTTGTCCTGGGATTTTTGGGGGGGATTTTTGCCCTGGTTGTAAGAGGACTGTGAGACCCCAGAGCGCTTGCCTGGGGAGAGGTCTTGGGGAAACTTTCTGGACCTTGCCCAGGATGCAGAGGATCGGGGGGGGTGACCCACTGCACCATCTACTACAGTTATTGAATCAGTTTGGGGCAAAGTACATTGGTGTTGAAAGATCGGGGAGGAAGGTTTTGGCTGCTCCTCTTCCTGCCCTACCAAGGAACAGCTGGAGCTGCTTGTTCCAGAGGGGATCCCTCCCACCAGGAATTTGACTGAGAGACAAGGGAACAAAGAAGAAATCACCTAATTGTGAGTAAGAAGCTTTTAAGATCATTGAGGACACCATCTGCAGTCTTCACCCTGGGGAGAGAGAGAGCGAGAGAGAGGATTGGGCTCTCTGTGCAGAGACTGTGAGTTGCCATTGTTACCAGTTCTTGGAAGAGGTTTTCCTGCCTACCTGGGAACTCCCTGGAGGGTGGAAGTTTCCTTTTGCCCTGGTAAGCAAGACCCATGAACAGATAAGACTGTAAACAAAGAGTATTTGTGAGGTGCTGAGGATTAATTTAACTTGTGCCAAATTTCATCTGAATATCCATCAATAAAGATTTAATTTGGGCACTAAAGATAAAGTCTCCAGTGTGCTTACTGGCATGCACTGCACACACAGAAAGATAATTACTCCTCTTCCCAGGGAAAAGGAAGATGTAAGATGTCACCCCTAGCACTCCAGACCCTGAAAGTACAATCTCCTCATCCCCGACCGACAAAGGATCCATCCCTGGGAAAAGACAAAATGTTAGAGCTAGCCAGGAGTGGCTCAGCCGCAAAGAGACATATTTAAATCTTTTACGGCCCCATCGGCATACAGTCAGTTCCCCGGGATGGGGTTACAAACAAACAAATAAGCATAGAGATTTCAGGAGGTCTGCTGAACGTGCTGCTCCATCAGGGCTGCTACTAGCATTACTGTGCTGCCTCCCTCATCGGCGGGGGTGGTTGGGTGGGGTGGTGGTTTTTTTTTCACAGAAATTTGTTTTTTTCCCAGTAACCAAAACAGTTAGTCTCACACTCTGTCGCAGGCCCCCTTCCTCACCAAAAAAAGCTGTGCCCCCTCCGGCAATCTAAACTTTAAAAACTGACACCCCCCCCCCCAAACCTCAATGCCAAAACTGGGCAGGAGTCAGCTACCAAGCAGTATGTAAAAATGCTGCCGGCTGGCCCTGTAGCTGGCACCATTTAGTTGTACACAAATGATGCAGTGCTATGATGCCACCTAGTAAAACCATATGGTATTAGGCTTAGTGTAACACGTGTTGGGTGTGGGATTGGCCCTCAAAGTCTTGAGTAAACTAAATGACAATGTTTATGTTTGTTAATACTTGATTAATTGCAGTTAATTATAAATGTAAAACAAAGCGATGTACAAATATAGTAAGCTTCCCATACTAAAACAGTACTAACTACCAGCACTCAAATAGGCACAACCCTATCTATGAAAAGTCATCACTATAAATATTATACCAGGCCTGAAAACACAAATGCATATGGGAAAAACAGAACAAACCAGCCTACTATAAATCCCTACATAGAAACTACAAGTTAAGAGAATACCCTTATTCAGTTACACATGAAGAACACATACTCACCCTCACCAAAACCAGAATAAAGAGACCTTAAAGTATAAACAGTAACATGTAGACTGAAACTGAACTGGAAACTGCAACAAGCCAGACTCTGTATGCAATGTAGCGACAGAGAAACAAACATCACCAGTCCTCATAAATCATTCATCAAGGAATATAAATCAAACACATAAGTAAAACCATATTAAGAAAACAAATATTTCTAAAGAGCTGATGGATAGAATAACATTAAGAGCTGATACAAAATTAAACAATTTTTCCAAACAGCAATAAAATATTTCAAAATGGCAGATACAGACACCCAATAATTAAAACTAATAAGGATGGAAAATTCATTACTCTCCATACCTGAAAACACTTCATTTCCAGTTACCCTGAGCATGCCGTGGAATAGTGGGGCAGCACCAATTTTATTTACAACCCCCCCAGGCAGGTTCACATTCACTCACACTCCCTAGACAGGTTCCCATTCACTCACACACACACACACCCCCAGGCAGACTCACATTCACAAACACACATCCCCAGGCAGGTTCCCATTCACATACACACATCCCAGACAGGATCCTATTCATACACACCTCCCCCCTAAATAGGTTCCCATTCACACACATCCATACACAAGGTAGGATCCCAATAACACACATATACACACACATCTTCATCAGGCTCCCATTCACACAAACCCCCACGTCAGGCTCCCATTCATTCATACACACTCATATACCATTGGGAGGAGATGGGAGAGACCATTGTGCTGTTCCTTCTTGTGTGCTGGTTCCTGCGTTAGACAAATCTTGCAGGGCTAGCACTTCCTCTATGCTAATCTCATGCAATGCAAGATCAGCATAGAGTATGTGCTAGCTGCACGTGTTTTGGATACTGCGTGCCAGCACAGAGAAGAAGCAGGAGAACGGATTCCCTATTAGTGGGTTCCTTTTCTTTCTTTGGCCACTGGTGGGATGCAAGCTGCCTCCTCTTCTTGGCGTCCAGTGGGATAGGGTCCATCGGTGGCCTCGTGGGCCTGCCGCCATTGCCTCCCCTTCCACTGAGTGTGCCACCCTGTGCAACTGCACAGTGTGCACCCAGTAGCACCGGGCCCGTGTTCAATAGATCCCTGGAAACAAGAGTGGTACCGCAAGATTGGAGAAGAGTGGTTGTGGTCCACCTTCACAAGAGTGGTAGCAGAGAAGAGGCTGGAAACTACAGGCCAGTTAGCCTCACCTCTGTGGTGGGAAAATTAATGGAGACGGTGCTAAAGGAAAGGATTGTGAATTATCTACAATGGTGGGTTGCAGGATATGAGGCAGCATGGTCAGAATGGCCCTGTCAGTCAAATCTGACTGATTTTTTATTTGGGTGAATACAGAATTGGATCACAGAGGAGCACTCAATGTGATTTACTTGGATTTCAGCAAAGCTTTTGATACAGTCCCGCACAGGAGGTTTCTGAATAAAATGAGAAGCTTGGGAGTAGGCACCGAGGTGGTGGCGTGGATTACAAACTGGTTGACTGAGAGTAGATAGCGTGTAAGGTAAATGGAACCTACCCTGAAGAAAGAACGGTGTTAAGTGAAGTGCAACAAGGATTGGTTTTGGGACCTGTTCTGTTCAGTATTGTCGTGAGCAGTAATGTGGAGGGGTTAGAAGAAAAATTAGTTTTTTGTGGATGATGCCAAGATCTGCAACAGAGAGGACATGCCTGAAGGAGTAGAAAGAATGAAAAGTGATTTAAGAAAGCTGAAAGAGTTGTCTTAAGATTTGGCAACTGGGATTCAATGCCAAGAAGTGCAGAGTCATGCATCTGGGATGGGGTAACCCAAAAGAGCTGTATGTGATGGGGGTGAAAGGCTGATGTGCACAGACCAAGAGAGAGACCTTGGGGTGATAGTGTCTGCTTCACCGCCTTCAGATTGTCAATGTGACAAGGTGATAGTTAAAGCCAGAAGAATGCTGGGCTGCATAGAGAGAGGAATAACCAGTAAGAAAAAGGAGGTGATAATCCTCTTGTACAGGGTCTTGGTGAGGCCTCACCCGGAGTATTGTGTTCAGTTCTAGAGACTGTATCTCAAAAAGGACAGAGATAGGATAGAGGCGGTCCAGAGGAAGGCAACCAAAATGGTGTGGAGTCAGTATTGGAAGACCTATGAGGAGAGGCTGAGAAATCTCCTGGAGGAGAGGAGGTGCAGAGGAGTTATGGGTCAGATCTTCAGAAACGTGAAAGGTATTAATGATACACAAACATTAAACTTTTTCCGTTGGAATGGAAACTGTACAACTAGGGGCACAATAAGAATCTCCAGAGGTGACAATCAAACCAACATCAGGAAATATTTCTTCATGGAGAGGGTGGTGGATGCCTGGAATGCCCTCCTGAAAGAGGTGGTAAGTAATAAGTATGAGAATAGTACATTAATTTAAGGGCATGGGATATACATAGCAGACCCCTAAAGGCTTGAGGTTTTTAATGAAGAAAAGGGGTAACCTATCTTAACTTTAGGTGTAACATTTCTGCAAGAGAGTAACCTGCATGGAGCGGCAATTACTACCCTTAACTGAAGGCAAGGGGTAACCTGCATGGCACGGCAGTTACTACCCTTAACAGAATGCACGGGAGTAACCTGCACAGTGTGGCAATTAATATTGAAATTGTCAGCCCAGTGTGCTGTGGCAGTCAAAAAAAAGCAAACAGAAGGTTAGGAATAATTAGGAAGGGAATTGCAAATAAAACAGCGGATGTCATAATGCCTCTAAATCGCTCCATGGTGAGACCACACCTTGAATACTGTGTGCAATTCTGGTTGCTGCATCTCAAAAAAAAGATATAGTTGCACTGGAGAAAGTACAGAGAAGAACAACCAAAATGATAAAGGGCAAGCAATTTTCCCATATGAGGAAAGGCTAAAGAGGTTAGGGCTGTTTAGCTTGGAACAGACTCAGCTAAGGGGGAATATGATAGAGGACTACAAAATCATGAAAGGACTTAAACAGGTAAATGTGAATTGGTTATTTACTCTTTCAGATAACAGAAAGATTAAGGGGCACTCCATGAAGTTAGCAAGTAGTACATTTAAAACAAATCGTAGAAAATTATTTTTTACTCAATGCACAATTAAGCTCTGGAAATCATTGGCAGAGGATGTGGTTAAGGTAGTTGGTGTAGCTGGGTTTAAAAATAGTTTGGATAAGTTCCTGGAGGAGAAGTCTATAAACTGCTATTAATTAATAAGGAATAGCCACTGCTTGCTACCAGCATTAGTACCTTGGATCTATTTAATGTTTGGGTACTTGCCAGCTACTGGTGACTTGGATTGGCCACTGTTGGAAACAGGATACTGGGCTTGATGGACCCTTGATCTGACCCAATATGGCATATCTTATGTTCTATCCTTAACAGAATGTATGGCAGTAACTTGAATGGTGCGGCAGTTACTAGTATGGCCCACTCGCTTGGTCTTTATCTGCAGTCACTGCTATGTTACTATGGAATACTCAACCCAACACCAGCTCCCTACACCTCATGTTGTTTTAACTGATCTTTAAATCATTTTCTTAGCACTTGCCCACTACATCAAGCCTAGCATGCCCAGAATCTGCCACACACTGGCCTTGTACGAGTTTACCTACAATTACAGATTATCTCACTTATTTAAATCAGACAGCAAGCATCTCAAGTTCATATAATGGAGCAGAATGTCTACACCCTTTAGAGGTATATAACATGAGTTTTCTTGTAGCAGCATAAAATATACAATGATTTTATATAAGGTTGACATTGTTTTAAGTTTCTGGTTTAACAGAGTATGTCACTCTTGTTACAAAGGTTATAAAAACCCCTGTGTCTAACTCAAAGTTAACGTGCACATTTCAAATGCATCGCCAATAAACTACCCAGCTTAAAATAGTAATTTAACCAGCTTCTTACACTGATCGGAAATGCAGAAAGATGTTGAGAGACAGTCTCAGGATCTCTCACCTATCCACTGCAGTTAGGTCATTCTTCTGGAGAATCAGAATCCTGTCTTAGCACAAAGGGCAGCCAACTGGACCTCTAGCAGGCAAACAACAGGTTAACACCACCATCTCAGTGTGGCAGACCTAGAGTGCCTACAGATGCCTTTGTAAGCTATGCAGGCAGGGGACAGGAGTGAAGATGGGCTTAAGCTGTAAAGGCTTAGGCAAGAATGAGATTGGCAAGTACTCCACAGTTAATGGAGCAGGGCTGAGATAAGCTGAGAGCCCAGTCTCGAAGCTTAGGCTTAAGTTTCATGAAAAGTCTTAGGTACAAAGTTCATGGGTGTGAAGTTTGCATGAATGACATTAAACAGTTGCAGTCACAAATCTGTAAGGCCAAAGCCTTTTCTTTCTTCAGGACTTCATACATATGTATAGGATCCAGAAGTTGATAATGATTCGATGTTACCACAATCCACCGGCATAGGATTGATGGGCTTATGATATGACTTCTTAGCTGGTACGTATATGCATATTCTCACAGAGACGATGGTGTGAGCTGGAATACATCTGGTGAACAATGCTGGGCTTCATAACTGGATACAAAGTTTGTCAAAGTGACAGACTCAGCAAGTTTGTGTCTGGAGCTACCAGCAAAATTGTAAGTGGAAGACCGATTGCTCGATATGAAGAACACTAGCAACTTCTTTTCCTCAGTGTAATTCTCACAGGCATTCACATTAAAACTGCAGGGACCATCATGTGACTTAACTTCCATCTTGTGTTGCTCATGACTACAAAGTTTGGTTCAGTTGCACACTCCTTTTAGGGAGTCTGGCTTATTCCTAAAGCCTTGACCAACTCCACTGGTAGGTTCATCATGCCTATCATCTTCCTCTATGAATTTTACAAGATTAACATT